>NC_088200.1:43424278-43726227 GCF_028769735.1 Zonotrichia leucophrys gambelii | reverse complement strand
TTCATTTCAACTGAACATCTTTTGGAAACAGAAACAGCTATCCAACTATCCAGATACCAATGACCAGAACTTCGGCATTCAGGGGACAGAAGAAGATAAAAAATGTTTCATTTTCATTAACAAACCCACATGTGCTGACTAAATGCTGGAAGTGAATGTGCAAAATCCTTATGGCCTGATCTGTCAAGATGTTTGGGAGTCTATTCTTCTTTCAGCTGACAAACTCCAGGCTGCAGTTATGACTGCAGAAAGCTTTAGATTTCTTCCTTCCTGTTGCTTTAGGAGAAGACTTGCCCCCTTCTAAGACACTGACATGATTCTCTTGGGATTTTTTTCCTATACAAGAAATATTCTTACATTTTTCAGTTTTCTAGACTTCAAAATCACTCACATATCTAAATTTCACATTCTTAAAGGAAATTCTCAGCACATACAGCAGTATTATTTCATCTTCTATGTGTGCACAATGAATTAAAAAATGTGAAGAATTATAGAGAAATAGTCTTGTAAAATTAAAAATCACAGTTATTGGAATACTGGAAGATTGGAAGTTATTGTATATAGAAGAGCACAGTTTTCATAAGGTAGTGATTTTTGTGACTTGTTCTCACAAAAATAGGTTAAGCAACTTGTGTTATACAGTGTGTTGTGTGGGGAGGCACCAAAGTTTATTACTAATATTTTAATTAAATATTGCTTGCAATTAAATGTATTAAATCCTTTCATTATCTCCCTCTGTGTAGATTTTAGCAAGTTCAGCATAGACCAAGTGTGTGGACTATTCTTGGGACCTAATGACATCAGACAAATTCAAGATCCAGCTGTGAAGATGTCAATGGCAATTGTGCCAGATAGGCATTTGTTTTCACAGACAACACTCAAGTTTTTTTGCAAACATTCAGACTAGCCATTTGGCAAGGCCTGGTGTTTGAGTTGCATTGCTCAGTGGAAAAGGCAGGGAAAGGGTGGCTGGATCCCAGAAGATATTCAGAGACTGAAGATCTACAGGGTTAGAGTGAATGCTTTGATTTCTAGTAGAAGTTGCTTCCATTTCTGCTTGTAGGATTTCAGGATCAAATAAATTTTAATTCAAAGCTCCTAAAATCTCTCAGCAATGCGCATTCTTGCCAATCAAATCTTGAAATTTCGCTGCTCTGGCTGTTATCCCTGATCCCATTTGGCTTTCACCAAATGAATGAATGTCTGAATTTCTGCTTTTCACCTCACTCAAGTGTTTCTCAGTTTTTTGGGTTTTTTTTGCGGGGAGGTTGGTTGGTTGGTTTTAGGTCTTTTTTGTCTTCCAAGTAGATTGTGGGATTATACCTTTCTCTGAGAAATTAACCATTTTAATCTCCTAGATAGGATTGCTTCTTTCCTTTTCAAGCTTGTTGTGGCAGTGGTGGAAGGGGGCAATATGTCTTGTCTTCTACTTTTGAAGATGTTTTCTCTTGGCTTGTGTGGTTTTAGTCCTTCTTTCTCTCACTAATCAAAATTCCAAATGAGCCCTTTATTTTTGTCCCAAAAGCTCTGTTTATCATCAATGTCTTTCAATCCTTCATCATTAGCAAGGCATGCTATAGGCTAGGCACATCACAAGTGAAAAATACAAATTTTTTGCCCCAAAGATTTTGCATCCTGCAGTGCCTACACAACAGTCATTTAGGATTATAGGTATGCAAAGCCCTTTAATTTTCTCCAAATAGTGCATAGCCGAGGGGTTTTGCTGGGAAATAAGACCTCTGTGTCTGGAAGAAAGAATGAAGAAAATACATCCTTGCAGGTCTTGAAGGTAGCTTCTCACTCACCAAGCTTGGCCTGCTGCATCCAAAAAAACCAAGGTTTGCTGTGAAAGGCCCTTAAAACATCCATTCCACACATCATCAACTAAATATCACAATACATCACAGTAAACTTCTGAGCTACCAAATGGACTAAAAAAGCAGATTTTGCCGCAGGAAAGAAAAATGGAAGGGATCAGAGGAACCAGTCTTGTAAGTAGTGAGTACTTGCCCTAACTAAACATTTAGTTGCTTTTAGGTTGTAGGCTGCACTTGCCTTCTTGGGAAATGAAGGCTTTAGGAAAATGAAAAGGAGTTAGGAAATAAAAATCTCCTATTCTAAAACTGTTAGCTGATGAACTGACGAGTCCAGCAGTGCACTTTGCTGGGGGAGGATGATGCCACTATAAGCAGCAGCACAACTCAGAATCAAAAGAAGTATTATCTTTTCTTTGTCTGAGCTTCATAACGCTGCTTACTTTTGATTTTATTTCATAGATTTATTTAATTCAAACCGCACTTAGGTAGCTTCTTCATAAGTTATTTCACTTACGTAGTAATTTTCAAAATGTGTTAAGGATTTAATGAAAACTTCCAATGTAGAGATAAATGCTGCTGCTTCAAATATCAATCTGATTTCATGATCATGAAATAAAATATACTTTAAATGCAGTTTTTTACAAAATAGCCCTTTGCATGTGTATGAAGGGACACCTTTCTGCTGTGTGTTCACCTCTTAAAATTGCAACAACTGCTATGAATGCAGACCTTGAACAGATTGTAGAACACAGATTTTATCTAGTTCCAAATTCCCAATGAGATACTTCTAAACACACACAGAAAGAAAACTGACGTATTTGCATGACTTCTCTGCACACATGCTTAAAATAGTATGAAATTGGACACTGTTCAGATGAGTCAAAATAAATGATAGGGCCAGCAATAAAATTATATTAATATGTTTAAATAGTGACTTCCCCCAAGCTCTGCAACTTGTGAGATCGGGCAGCAGACCACCACCCACGTCCCTGATGCACAATCTGCTCATATCAAACTCTTCACTGCAATGCTTGAAAGATTCCTGATCCCCAAGGAAAATAATAGATGGTCAGGAAACTGTGTGCTAACTTCAGAAACTATTTCAGATGTAGTGTACAATGCCTGAAAAGAAAGTGAACTTATTGCTCACAGCTGCATTGCAGCATATTCAGAGATGAAGTTATTGGGGGCCCCCTCATATTTTCTTTGGCCTCCACACAAATTGTTGACATCATTTATTCATTGCCATTCATCTACTGTTGTTCTGAGTTTAAAGCTGTATTTCAAAGTTGGGGGAAGGTCTTAATCAGTGGGGCAGTTCCTCTGGGAACTGCTGTACCTTTCCTATTGCCTGATGACTACAAAAATTAAATCCAGTAGTCATGGATACCTCCAAAATTTTCACTCAGTGAATTCAGGGCACTAAAAATTCAAATAAACACATAAACAAACTCATAAGCAGAAAAAGAATTGCACAATACCTTCAAAGATATTTATGCTTTTCGTATTGCCTCACAGAATTGTAACTGTGACCAACAAAGTGACTGAGGTTGGAAGGGACCTCTGGGGGTCATCTGGTCCAACCAACTTCCTCTAGCAAGGACAACTAGAGCTGGTTGCCCAGGCCATATCTTCAAGGATGCAGACTCCACAACATCCCTGGGCACCTGTGTTTGTGCACACAGATTATTAGGTTTTCTTAAATTTGGGCTATGAGCTTTCCATGGGTGTTGTTCCTAAATCACAACTACTCATGCTGACTTCCATAATGCACCATGAAGAGACAGTGAGAAGACAAGGATGGCAGCAGACACAAGGAGACAAAACTTCTGAATTAATGTCTTTAACATTGATTTGCACAAGATATTTACAACTGTTTTGCAACCACTTTACAGAAACGTCATGACTCAGGAGCAAATTAAGCCACAGGCTAGCACACAACAGCTCACCTGCAACTATGAATTAAGTGCTTGAAGATCACTAAAGGTCTTGGCCTAGCTGGCTAAATTGCTATGTAGTTTAAACTTCAGCACAACGGTAACTCTGCACACCACACTAAAGTAAGTGGTTACTGGTTCTTTTTTGGCGATATGCAGTATCGTCCTTATGTCGATGAAGTTGCTTTTGATGTGGAGAACCAGGACAAAGCTCACTTAGCAGAGTTAGGCAGCGGCTGTGCTGTATTTCACACTATCATCCACTTAACTAGAACTGGGACTGCATGGAATTTTACATATCCAAGCTTCAAGCATGGTGGAAAAGGGTCACCAGTCTAACACAGTAGGCTTCAATCACACTGTAACAGCAAAAGAAGTACAGCTCCTGCACTGTGCACTGTCATTTCAAAAGGTCCATAAACATCTTACCCCTTGTCCCTTTTGGTCAGACAAATTTTCTGAGATGCAACTTTTTGCAAGACCTCTTTTTCATTGAAATGCACCCTTTTTCTAATAGATATATGGTATATGTTTGCAGTAATTACAGAAGATGTTGTCCTTTTCATTTATGCCTGCGCAATCCAGTTTGACATCATGTCATAAAAGTTTATGTGTTGTGTCCTCTGAGCTCCTTACTAATATCCCTGGCATTCTCCCTGACTATCCAAAATCAATACCATTGCTCCTCTCTCAATAAAAAATGGAGCATTGAACAGGGTCCAAATGTGCTCACTGACAATTTCCAGCAATTAGATGCTGTGCTAACAAATGACCTTCCCATGGGGTGATAAAGTAGGACCAGAAGAATCACCAATGTCTTTCTCAGGGGAGCTTGCAAATAACTGGGACCTTTAAGAAGTGGATTCAGTCTCTGTCCCTGTTTCTGTCACTGGAAATTCACAGAAATATTGAAATCAAGACAGAAAGGCATTCATATTAGGAACCTTAGCAATCAATTTTTACTTGCAGATGGTGGATTGTAATCAATGTTAATTAACCAGACTCCTTTTCAGACCAGGCAACACTGAGAGACAACTGTGTACATTTTTGACCAAGACAACTGATTTTGCTGGCCTTCAGAAAAGGATAGTGGTGGCTTTGTGAGTCACACCAGAATACAAGTATAGGAAAAACAAACACAGAATATTCTGAGATAGAAAGAATCCTAGAGGATCATCAAGTCCGACTCTTAAGTGAACAACCCATATGGAGATCGAATTCGCAACCCTGGGATTTGTGGAGGTGTCAGTGGGATAGTGCAGGGCTGACCCTGTGGCTCTTAACTCAAATTCAGTTTCCTGGATGTGAAGAACTGAAGTTCTTTTCTTCTTTTCTTCTTCTCTTTTTGTTGTTGTTGTTGTTGTTGTTTTACCTCCAATGAACTATGCAAAATGGATTTTTGTTCTCAGGTCAAGTTCAGGAGAAAAAGAACTGAATCAGATGTGTCAGCCAAAATGTTACAGTCTTCACAGATTTGGCTTGCGAATTTCTTGCTATTCATAAAGCCTCATTTCTTTTAAGGTTGCAACTAGGCAGGCATTTTAAATTTCTATATTTTAAAAAATCATTTTCACTGCTGCAGAAACTCCATACATTTTCTGAAAACATGGAACCCTGAAAATTACTGTAAACCTATTTCCTTTTCTATTTTTAATAAAGAGTGAGAGAACAGTAGGACAAGGGTGGGACAATGAACTCCTGGAAAGATAGCCAAGACCTGAATATACAGGCTGAGTTATCTTCTGTTTTCCAGACATTCTTGCTGTCAGATGTGTGGACACAGTCAAAGGAAGCTGATACTGCTTCTTGGTCTATACCTGTTCTTCAGAAAATAAAAGAAGCACATTTTCTAGTGCTGTCAGATGGGTGCTTCTCCTTAACACAAGATTCTTTAAAATTTTGCAGTGCAAGAAAACGAAAATATACTGCAAACCAGGATTTATATACTCACCTATATGCAAATCTTGTTGCACTGATCTGTGAATTTTGTAAATAAAGCTGTGTTTTGTGGCATCTTTGAATGGAATGAAGATTGAGGCTTTCAGTGATCTCTGAGTGGCACAAGAATGAGCTCCAGATAACTATTATTCCTCAGGTTCAACAGGGGTCTTGGTTGCAAAATCACTCTGACAGGGCCCTTTTCTGTTCCGTGTTTGTTCTCTGGAAGCCATCAGGATACAGTTTCCAAATAGGTATCCTAAGTGCAGCAATGACACATTGACTCATACAAAACTGGTATGAGTGGCTTGGTCTAGGAGAAAGCAAAAATATGACTACAATGTGCTGTACTACATGTAGGGCAGCAGGTAAAGCTCTGGTTTCTTGGACACAGTTATCACAGGCAAGTCGCTCAATGACTGTTGCTCTGCTCCTTTTACATGCGGTTATTATAACAGTAGTTCCTTCTATCAGTCCTCTCTTCTGTCACTTGAGATAAATCTTGCAGAAAACAATGCCCTCTTCATGGATTTGCTGAGCAAGGAAAAGGGTACAGATGTCTTGACTCCACAGGGGTTTCCTTGGATTGCTTAGATGTAGGCAATATTATCAGCTGGGGGGGGAAATTTTTTAATTAAACAACATTGACTAGTCTATGAAGTTTTATAAAACAGAATTTCTTTCTCATACTTCAGATATTAAGGGGTATTTCTTTTTCTAGGAAGCATAAAGAGTATGGTGTGCATATGCCAATATGCCAGGAGTGCAGTTTAGTCCAGTTTTTTTATAAGGCCTCGCCTGCCACTTCTAGGAGAAAAAGGTACTCTCTGTCTAGTGCTGCTAATACAGGAGGTAGCAGTACATGCTTCATGCAGTGTGGCTACTCAAACACACAGCAGAATGATCCAGGGGAGAATTCAGAGCTACAGGAACAACAGCATATTTAGACTGCTGTCTAGTGCCAGATCTGGAAGCCATCCCTGCATCAAAAGAAGGGGGGGAAAAAACAGCCCCACACACAGAGAACCCATACCAAAAACACACACGACCTAATTTTCTAAGAACATATTTGCTGAAAATAATTTACCACTCCAAGTATTTCTAGTGCAGTCTGTATAAAGAAAGAAAGCCTCCTTTTCTCTTTCTCGTTTAAAGGGGCTGGTTTCTAGCTTTCTATGAAACAGAAACTTCAGTCTTAACTGAGACTGGGAATTATATGGTGTGGTAAAATATATGCAACCCAGAACCATAAAAATAACTTCTACTAAGGAAGAAAGAAACAAAACTGATCTGGAAAATAGATAATTTATGTTGTGATTTATCATACAGAATAAAAAATTTTCACATAATATAATATTTTAAGTCTTGGCCGTCATCAACCCTCATTCTATTCTGAGCTGTAAATAGCTGGCCTTTAACAGGCCAGTTAAAAATTTATAATAAGTTTATTACTTACAGAGACAGCAGTGAAACTGCAATGCAGGTGAAGCTTCACTGCTTTTCTACCTGTCTTGCTTCTTTTGGGGAGTTTTTAGTAAACACTAAAGAGCTTGACTCTGCTCTTGAAAGTTCTAAAACAAAAGTACCTCAGTTAGTGCATACTATGTAATAAGTCAACAATGCATCATCATTCCATAAAAACTTCTCTAGATGACAAGTTTTTTGCCAAATGCCACATCAGCTGAAAGGCAACTTGCAGCAACAATTTAGGCTGGTGAAATTATTAAATGCCCTACTGTATGCAAAAGGTCTTGCGCCTGATGTAAAGAAATAATATAATTTTTAGAAAGTTGAACAAAAATCTATTGGCAATGACATTTGAAAAACAGTCCTGTTTTTTTCAGACTGAACACTGAAGTGGTGTTCATCTGTAAAGTTTGAATTCTGACTTACTTCTAAGCAAACTTAAACCAGCTTCTATGTCTAATATGAGGTTCAAGAACAGACCTTCACATCCTTCTTGAATAAATTTGAAAATAGCAGCAGTCACAGAATGCCAGACACCAACAGTTCTGAATCAAGAGTGGTTTTGAAGAAGAGCAGCTTCAGATGACATGAGCCATTCTACACTATGCAATTCCAGGAGTCAGCTAAGCAGTGGATAAAAACACCATGAACCTTCTTCAGTGCAACTGGGATCTGACACATACAGGTCCATCAAGGTAAACCAAATACTTTCTGGCTTGATTTGATTTCAAGTCAAAGAATGATGTATATGCTCTCAGGAATTTCAGACTTGTGGGCATAGACGAATTTGAGACTTCCGCTGAATCCTCACAGAAGCTCAGCAGTGCAGAGGTTGAAAACATTTCTCATTTATGGAAGTCACCCTGCCCTGAGAGTGTTTGCAATGGTGGAACATTCTGCTGAACTAAACTGAACTCAGAAAACTCCACACATGAGCATAAACACCCCATAAGTGCTAGAACAGCTGAAGCCTGTATCTAAGTACTAGTGAAGGATTAACATAGTACAGTGAGACTTGCATTCAGAGGAGTCTGAAACATATCAAGTATTTAAGAGACATTTGCAAAAAATTCTCATTTCTTATTTGACAAAGACAGCATTCAGTACCTTGATAGACTGAGGCAGTAGGTAGCCTTCTACTGTCTCATAGGTATCACTTTGCAGCATCTCCAATGGTTCCCTCTATCCTGAAGACTGCCTTGTGCAAACAACTGGTGTATTTCCTGGTCCCTTGGGCGGCTCCTTAAGATATTGGTGTTAAAGGATCATTTTATCCAACACTGAAATACAGCTTCTCTTATGGTGTAACTTGGCACTATTTAATAGCAGACAGCAAAGTTGTACATGAGGTATAAAATGGAAAGTGAAGGCCATGAGAAGGAAATCCTTCTTTAACAGCAAGTGGCTAAGATACCCTCCCGTTTTTACTAAAAACATCATTTTTAACGTGAGTAAACTCAACATCATGATGGGTGAAACACCATGGCTTTGCAGATTTAATTAACACTGAAACATGGGGAATCACTGAGAATTGCCCTAAATAGGGCTCTAGAATAATACTAAGTTACTTAAGCAATAGACTCAGGCTTGCCTTCTGAAAGGTTACCAACAGGTAGATTAAGCATCTTGAGTTTTTTCATAGAAGTGGTCTGGCCTATTTATTTGCATTGCGGTGATAGTTTTTGAATGCCTTCACCAGCAAAAATTCTCTTGGCATAAATGTGTGTTATGTTTGCCATTGGATGAGTTCATTGCCATGTATCTGTCCAAGCAGAATTCCAGTGATATTGTCAAAGACACAAAGCAACGCAAGTGAATTTTGCCTTGCTGACACAGTATTTGGTGTTAACTGCAGGTTCTGTGGAATGGCAAACTTATTTAAATATAAAAAACACAATAATTTTTGATTGTGTCACAATTCTTTTTTTCGGGCTTACATGACAATCACACCTTCTCACAAACCAGCTTTCTTTCAACAAACTCAATGTTCAATGTTGACTGGAAAAGAATGTCAGACCTTTTCCTCTACTTTCTTTTCTACTTGCTTCTTCACAGGTCTTGGTGATTGAACAGTACTGATGGCCAAAGCAAGGGATCTGGACCCTAGTACCGACCATGTAACTTCCAGAGAATTTAGAAAAGTTATGAGGTAGATCTTAAAGTGCTGAACAGAAATGGATCTTTTCAAAGGGCAGTTCAGACCTGTTAGGGGCACAGCTATGTTTCCACCATCTGCAGCAAGAGTTAACCCAAAGTGAGGAAGCCCCTTAATTAGATGCTTCTACGAATGTCTTAAAGTGGGTAGGGTGAACAAAGGCCAACATGCAGGTTACCATTTCAGAACTTGGTCTGGCTTCCAGAAATTCAGAAACCAGCTTTTCACATTCGTGTGTGAAACAGAGGTGGTATTGCCAATCAACTGTAAAGCAGTCAGCTTCCCAACATAATGAACAGCTTATTAAAATATATCTTCAGTATCTTACTAATATTGTGTTGTGCCATAAGTAAAAAGCATTAAAAGCAGACAGGGAAATACATTCAGAAACAGTTTCATCCAGAAATACTGTTAAATGATGACAGTATTATCTGCACTTATGGATGGAAGAATGAAGGAGATGTCAAAGAAGGAAAATCAGTCCCCAACATTGTTCCAAAAGTTTTCTGGAATAAAACATGCAATAAGACAAGGAGAGTCTGTAAAAATGTTGGATGCAGATTTGAGGGGTAGAGTAATGGAAATGGAGTTTTTCTGGAACACAAAAAAGGATCTTTCTTGAAAAAGAAGAGTGAGTGGAGCCTGGCAGCAACATAGGGTTTGGTTTGTGGGGAAGTGACAAAAACAAGACCAAAGAGACAAGTTGAAACAGACAGTGCAGAAAATTTGTCTGCAGAAAGAAGCTAAAGTAACCCCATAAAATTCCCTTACATGAGCATTCTGAGGGTGAAATTTTATTTTCTCTTTATTTCACAAGATGTAAATTGGTCTTTCAGTTAGAAAACACATTAATTAAGTTATTTCTAAAAAGGCTAGTTTTCTTATTAAAATTGCAGACGATTTCACAGACCCCATGAGTGGTTATTGGTTTTTTGTGCTCTTGCCCTCAAGTAAGGGCCAAAATCTCTGTTAATTACACAGCAGATCCTGGAGTATGCATATAGTCCTGTGCAAAGTAATCACAGGTTGTGCTGCTCACTATATCTAAAAACTAAAATGCAGATGCTGAGAAATTATAAACTAACTAGAGTAGACTGGAGTGAAATATTTATATTAGTAAAGACTGGCCAAGCTCTTGAGTTCCTAGAAGATCAGAGTTAGCTTTCAGCATGTGACTCAGTTGTAAAACAATGCCATTTTCTATTCTCAAGCCAGCAGACAGCCCTAGACAACACCCCTGGGAAGACACAATGCTTAAAATGGGAGAATTTCTTCACTGAGTTTGAAGACCAAAGTTTTGAGATGATTCTGCGTAGGTCTCTATTATTTAGTGTTTCAGCAGTGAAAAAAAAGTAGGTGAAAAAGAATAAAGACAACCCATCTGCTACAAATTATATCCTGAGTCATTATCTCACTTTAATTTTTGATAAAGAGTTACTGCTGTCAGGGTACTCCTGCTCATACAGCCAAAAAAAAAATATATATAGCATGGTATGCAGCAAAATAAAACAAAATAAAAATCCCAAACAAATAATCCAAACTAAAGTGTCAAAGTAGATAAGAATTTCTGTCCCCCATTCCAATTATAAGATGATTTAATGACATTGCTGCATTTTTTGTAATCAAAACTAGTCATACAGTTGTGTGAAATGAAAGTATTATTTTAATCTGAAAAGGAGAACTTTGTGTAACATGGCTCATGTAGAACAGGAGTCAGTATCATGAGTAAATATATAAAGGGACATTGCAAACTCTGATACAAAACCCCCTACTATTTACACTTTCCTGGACAACCAAGGAAAATATATCTGAACTGTCTTATTAACAGAAAAGAGAAATTATTAAACTTTGCTGAAAACAGCACAGATATTCAAAGTTATATTGACTCTTAACCTTATTTACAGAAAAGAATTGTTAATTATTCTTTATGTTTGGGAAAGACTAGGCCAAAGCTAGAAAGGCCAAAGGCCCAGAAGGCTCAAGGCCAAATGTTTAACCTGTTAGACTGCAAGTATCACAAGACTCCATTTAGAAATATATACAGCCAGCAGAACTCGAGAAAAATAACTCCACATCATCAGGGGGCAAGTTTTACACAAGGTTCCTTTTGCCTGTATGGCTTACTGGTGCCAGTTTAGTGCAAAATTGGAAGTCACAGATTCAGGGTCCAGATCAGATGTTGCAAGAGCCACCATTTGTGTTCAGTGGTCATCATTTAATTGCCGTCCAATGTACCTCCTAAATTCTCTTTAATTTTCTAAGTCCCATAGAAAGGTAAATCTGGAGTTATTTTCAAACCAAAGTTTGTTTTTTCAGGATGAAGTCTACTTCTGAATAAATAGTTTTCCATTTTTAAATTAAATTCATAGTGTTTTGGGATGTTTGTATTTGACTATTTTAGGGGTAAAACATGCAAAAGAAAACAGAAAGGATTATGTCTTAGGTTTTGCAAATCACGAACAACATCAGCTTCTTTTATTTATAACTTGTTAATAAAAACTAGTTGCATCCAAAGATTTCTCCAGGCACACTTTTTGGGAAATGCTTGTGATGGGTTTGCCATTGAATGACCTCACTCCCAGAATTCTGTTTGTAATGAGTAATAACAACAATGAAGATGTCATCAAACAATAAAATCCCCCAAAGAACTGGAGCCTGTTCTCAGCTCACAGTGTGTGCAAACACTGGAAACAAACGTAGCATTGCGATACCTTATAGTCCTGCCTGTAAGAATGCAACAGGATAACTTTTCTTCCATATAGAACCACATGAAATTGTGGTTTACATTTTTTTCTTTACATTTTTTTCTTATCCTGCAGCACTGGAAATACTGGGCTAATGTCTAATCCTTCAGGCCGTGGTCAGTGTCTCTTGCCTATTTCAACACTAAGATATGCTCTCTTCAAATGCCTATGAGGGGGCTGCAAGTCAAAGACTGAGAAAAGCCAAGTTTCCTATCTGTCCTGTGTTAAACACTAGTCTTTCTCCCTTTATTTGGCTTTCTGTAGAGTTTACAGTCGCTGCAAGGGAACAGCTTGTCAATTGTCATTTTTCCCTCAGTTTTCATTTCATAGCATATGTGTTCTCTGCATAAAGACCTAGCGATCAGGGCTCTAGGAATACATGAACACTCATAACTACAGTTTCTGTAAGCAGCATTTTGCCTAAAACCATATTATCGTCACAGCTCATTCAAGGTGTCTAAGGGATGTTTGTGAAGGGGCAACAGGACCAGGTGAAACTCCTGCAGTCTCTTTTTCATGCAGTTAGTGGCAGCAGTTTCACGTCTTTTTGAAAAGCTGTCCAAGCTAGTTATATTGCAAGCTCATGGGCACCAGTGAGTTGGAGATAAGTGAGGTGCTAAGATGAGAAAACTTATTCATGCCCTTATCCTTGGCAAAGATGGTTACAGCTGTTATGGGTGGGAATGCAATCCTGGTTTAGGAGTCTGTGTTCCTGGCACCATCACCCAAGAGTGTCCTGGCAAGCCTGACAGATTTCGTAAAGGAGAAAAATAACACTGAAGGCAATTTTGAAGATGTCTCCAGGAAGAGTAAAGGGTATTTGAGATGAGAGATTTAGCTGCACCAAGCTCCTGGCAGGAGGGATAAGACAGGAGGAATGCAGCAGTCTGCTCATGAAATTACTGTGGCCATCCCAGCCCACGACATCCAGTATTTCAAGCACTGATGGGCTGAACTCATGTGGACAACAGATGTGGAGATAAGTAGGCAGGCCTGGCGCTGGTGGACATCAGAGTCCCACAGGAGCTTCCATACAGGGTGGAAGGTGGTTATCTTTTCCTCCTCTTTTGTTGCCCACACAGTGAAATTCTTTTTTTACATCCTTAAGGAAGTGGTCATAGTAGTCTCTTTATTTAAAGAATTAGGAAAAAAATTCACAAAGACGCATCCAACAGCCCGTGTTTGTGGCTTAGCATTTCCCTCTTTTTATTTGCTCAATTTGTGTGAGCACAGTCTAGTGTTGCTGGGGTATCCTTTGTTTCTCAAGTGCTTGCAGTCTTATTTTTCTGAGCAGACAGTCCTGGGGTGCCATGAACTGTGAGCCAGTTTTTGGGGACTAACCTTGTAAAGAGACTCTTTCTGTGACAGCAGTGCCATATGTATGCATTTGAACACAGAAAGGATGTGTGTGTTAGACACAAATTAAATGAATTTTCGTCTTGGTTTTTAATCTATCTATTCCTTCTACCCAATGGTCTCTGGAAAGGTCATGATTCCAGTTTTCCTACTTGCCTTGTTATTTACATGACCCACAAAGGCAAGCCACTTTGTTGTGTTTTGTTACATATACAGTGGGCTGGGAACTGTTGCACATTTGGGGCTGTATAGGGAAGGCCATCCAAGGAGGAAAGTGTCCCTGAGCCACATTCCAGAGAAAGGAAAAGTGGTGGGACATGCTCTTGGATGAAGATGTCACTTTAAGAGGGGAAGGAGTTACAACTTCCAGGGTGGTTGTAAGAAGGGTTTCCAGTGGAAAGGGAAGCAAGTTCAACCTAAGATTGTCTCTGAACCCTTTCTACTGATCAAGAGCTTCTTGATAGAGATAATACCCTTTTCAAAAGTGAGTATCCTTTGCAAGACTAGTGTAATCTGCTGACACAGAGCTGAGAAGGTGGCATGTAACAGCCTGAATTACTGCTGGTAAAGAAGCAAAAAGGGCCTTTCCATAATATCCACAGATGTTTAATTCAGCCGTGCGGTGAGATGTTCAGGTCCCAGACACAGACACAGGGAGAGTCCAAATTTCTCTCCCCAGGGGCCTGGGGGCTGACCTGGTCTGAAGGCAGTGCAAAGATAATCAGGGAATAGGGAAGGAGTGGCTCAGGAACATAGGAACAGACGTAGGAACAGGGGAAGGAGCCCGTGGGGTGTAACTTAGGGGATGCCCCCCAGAGCCTCCACAGTGTACCATATTGTTCTACAATTTACACTGGTCACTGCACCACGGAAAGAAAGGACCTGTCAGAGAGGCCAGCAAGGGGTGGAGAGACAGATAGCTTGGCACTGGGGGCAGCCAGGGCTTCCAGATGCTCATTATTTCTGCTGCTTACTTAGTAGAGTGCCTTAGCACACAGGCAAGTCTCCCTTCCTGGGCCCCAGACCACGGAATGCCGCAGCACCTCTCTTGGGTGTGAGAGGAACACCTCTCTCCTTGTTGGGCATCTCCTGATCCTTTTACTGCACCCTACTGACCCAAACCAAAGTTTCTTGTATGTGAAGACAGAACAAAAGAAATATCAGCCCTTGGGGTGGTGAGGCACTACAGGGAGTACCACGAGAAAGACTTGTCAAGGATACTGGAAAGATTTCATCTTAGTGTGCATGGCAGGCAGAGCCAGGGCTCCTGGGAACTGCAGTTTGGACACCTAGCTGTTTGCTGACCTGACCCTGGGCAGCATTGCTGTCGACAGACAGAGACAAGTAGCCACATGATCACAACATGATTTCAAATCTGAGAGACAAGTCAGATGTCCTA
The DNA here is from genome assembly GCF_028769735.1 of Zonotrichia leucophrys gambelii. Lineage (NCBI taxonomy): Eukaryota > Metazoa > Chordata > Aves > Passeriformes > Passerellidae > Zonotrichia > Zonotrichia leucophrys. Next base: position 43,711,414 of record NC_088200.1, on the reverse strand, counting down.
CTCCTGCAACTGATTGTATTTGTCTACCAGCCGCTGGTCTAAAACTAATGGAAAAGTCTTCAATTCTTCTTTGGCTAGCCTCCCCAAGATGAGAGCGAGGCAGAACTGAAAGACCAAGTCAGGTGTATGTCAGCATTTTTTAAAAGGTTCCTTCATCACCCCTCAAACTCCACTGACAGTCTTTTAAATTAGGATTTGCCTCTAAATTAAGATGATCGCCTTCAGTTCAAGCCTCACAAAGAGAGAGAGAGAGTGATGAATTTACAGACCATATTTGCTCATTCCTTCACATAAGAAAAGAGATTTCCAGCACTCTCAAGGAGCGCCATTGTGAGTGCACAGCACAGTAGGCTTCAAGAGAAACACAGCAATACTGTCCCTCTGCTAATTTGTCACAAAGCAACTCCTAATTCATGCAACCCAATCAATTATCGTGCCAAAATATTTGCTTCACACAAATACATGAATGATTTCCAGGGATAAGGCATTTCTTATGAAGAAGATGAGAGAGTAGGGAGGAATAAACCAATTAGCATTAGAGAGAGGGAAGAGATTTTTTCAGTGTGAGACCAGAATTCATTAAAGCAACCGTAGGAGCCCAGAGAGTGGCTCAGTGTGAGTGCATGAAGTGAAAACATGGATCATGGGAGAGAGACGTCTGCCATCATCCTTCACTAGCCTCACTGAATACTTGTGCTTCAGAGCAAGGTGTAATAACTGTGTAATGGACTAACCTAGAATAAACTGACCCCAAGAGAAGCTTGCACCTAGCCCCCTGCTCAATTAGTGAGTGGTTGTTGCTCTAGAGCTTTAGGGTTTATAAGACACATTTGTTTTTCTTGCCTAATAATGATGGATCTTGTAATTATCCCTGCGCAGTCTGATGCTTTGATAGAGTTTATTATGCTCTTAATCTCAGTGTTACGCTGCATTGGCCCAGACACTGGACAGTGCTCCAGGTAAAGTTGCATGCTCTGATGTTTTACAGAGTGGAAATTTGAGTTCCTCTTCCACAAACCCACCCAAAATGTTGTCTTAAAGGAGCAAAGCCTACAATAGCCCATTTCCTCCAACCCTGTGCATAGCCTTGAAACCCCCCCTAAGCGTCACTCTGTCCCTCCGCTCCTTCCCAGGGTCCAGGTGCCCCACATCCTCTGACATAGGCCCAGGGGTCTCCCATTTTTCCTATGGAACTCCAAAGTATGTCACAGCCTGGCAGAGCCCCATGGCACCATGCAAAACACCTGGCCAGCACCAGGAATGCAGATAAGTGAGGCAGGGCCAGCTGGCTCCCCTCTCCAGAAAGCCTCTCAGGACTCCCAGGATCACAGCATCCGGAAAGGATTGCTTCCAGGCCTTCATATCTTAGATAAAGAAACAAAACCAGCAAGAACAAATAATAACAATGACTAAAATGGAAGTTACCACAAAGCACTGCCATCAGAACTTCCACCATGTAAAATACTGTTTCATTTTGAAAAAAAAAAACCTTTTTTTTTTTTAAGAGAAAGGTTAAATAGACAATTTACTTTCTACAATCCTTTCAATCTTCATAGATTTGGCTTGTGTTCTTCCATTGTGGGCTACATTGTAACCTGTGCCATGGCCTTCTGCTGCTTTTTGCAGTGCATTTTTTTTCAGTACATGTTAGCAGGTGTTATCCACACGCTCTGCAGACAACCTGCTGGTCACATGGAACTGCTTTAATACCTTGCTTCCAGCTGCTTGGTCACGTTAAAGAGCAAAAGGTACATTTCCGAATACTCATCGCCCATGTAAGGAAACGCTGTGAGCTGTGGCAAGGATCCTGTCAGCTCAAGAGCAGGAAAAAAATCTAATCAATGAAATATGCTATTTAAACCACAGTCTGCCATATTAAAAAAAAAAAAAAAAAAAAAAGACCATTCAACCTTCTATATGAAATAAAAGTGCAAGTGAAAAAGAAAAAGTAAGATAATGTTTCTTTTTGTTTTCATTAAATGTTTATTAATTTAGATAGGGCTTCTTGAGGGTTTTCAGTGGTTTTTTGCTAGGAAATTATTTGAAAAGCATTTTAGAGCCATCAAAGCTACTTTGCTTTGATGAGTTATGTGAATATTTTGAGTTATGAAATATTTTGAGATTGTGCATGCCTTAATTGCTGTCTCACCATAAAAAATTCTTCACCCCATCAAGTTCAAGATAGTGGTCAGACATGCTGCTCCATGGGTACAACCTCCTGCTGAAACTTGGGATACAGAACCAGGACTTTGACATGACATGAAGGATAGGGAGATATTAAGAGTTGTCTTTTTGGAGCCGACAGATAATTTCTGTTCTTTTGGAAGCATCTCAAATACTTAATATGGTATCTCCAAGACAGCATGATCAGCTCAGAAGCAATGATTTTTCCTCGGAGCTGGCACTTAATAATTTTTCAGGTCCATAGTCTTAGTGATCCATTTTCTTAACAAGTCATGAAAATGTTAAAAATGTTTTGCAGGCTACCAACATGTTCTTATCTTACCAAAACCAAGTACAAATTCATAAAATCTGCTTGCATTTCTAATTCTGATTCTAGTCAAGCTATTGTCAGATAAAAAGGCATCTTCTTCATTCCTTTTTGTATTCATAGATTTATTGTTAACTTTGGCTCCTTTTTGTTTTTTGTTTTACATTATTCACACTACGCTGCTCTAAAACTAGTTGCAATTTTAGTACATACTATATATTTTGCTGCCATATCCTGGGAATAATCAATGACCTTTCTTAATAATGTATCACTTTACTGAACATTACACGTAATTAAAAAAAAATGAATGCATGCTATATTTATATTTGGTAGTAAAAATTCCTGCTCAAATAATATTGCTATCAACACAATAATATAGGCAGCCATTGCTATTCATGGTAATGTATGAACAAAGCCACAAATGTCAAGATTCAAAGGAACAGACCTTTTAGTAGTGTAATCATAGCAATGTGCACTTTCTTTTCTAGCTGATAGATTCCAACTCACAGTATTTTCCACTGCTTTGGATACAACCTGTTATGGTGCTGTATCTTCACTGATTTCAACTGAGTATTACCAGCTTAAGAGGCAAAGAAGGTTAGAATAAAGAGCCACAGGTGAATGAATCTATGTGTTGTAACAGAATTTGGAAGGTGGTAGAGGACCTCTCAGGATCATCACACTATGATATAAAGAAATCAGCTTCCTCCATGTAGGAAGTAGTGGAACTTACTGCAAAACCTGAAATCTGGATCCTTTTACTTTTTTCAATACAGCCATTCTTACTCATATTAGCCCAAGGAGGGAATCATCTATCATTCCTAAATGTTCTTGACTCCTAAGGCTATATGAAAAAGAACATTACAGGAGTCCATGAAAACTGGTCACTTTCCTCCTTTCCTAGCAGATCCTCACATCATTTTGCAGCTTTCTCCACAATGCATTCCCTATTGTTCACCTTCCTAGCAATTAACAAGATTCTCATGAACCATGGTTCACATCTCTGCATGTGCAGCCAGCCAGCTCACCTGTGACTTTTCTGGGGAAAGAGCTTGGGATAGGCACCATCTCAGAGGGACCTTCTCTTTCCCCGTTGCAACATAGCCTTGTGCCCTGCTAGAATATAGGGAGTTTATTTTGAAAGGTTTATTAGCTACAGTTTTATACAAACACTGTATATATATTCATGTCCTAAATTACTTGGCATATTAGACAGACATTTGATATGTTGCAATACTGTAAAATATTTAAGGAAAAGAAGAAATACTATCCTTCCCTTTGCAGGTTTGATCTCCTGTTAATGATTATTATAATGCTAAATTAAAAGAAATTGAAAGAACGTATTTTTGAAAAGGGGATTTTTTTTCCCCCCTCCATTGTTCATAAGCTATGCACAACTACTTAAATGTCAGGGTCACCTTTGCAGATCATGCATTTTTGCATAGTTAATCTTTGTGTAAAAATATGTCTTGAGGGCTCAAACTCCAGCACTCACTGACTCATGCTGCTGCTGATTGTTTCCTTACTACAGGCATTCCATTTTCAGCAGTGATGCCAAAGATCTCATGAAAGAAGCAGCAAGATGCCTCCTCCTATTAGTGTAGAAAGGGCCTGGCAATGGCCATGAAGTAAAGTGAATTTAGAAAATAGTCAGGTCTTTGTAATAGGTAGCCTTCATTTTTCTGCCAGTAATTCTGGGTTACAAAGCAAGCAGTAAGAAATGGACAGTGCAAAGTATCTCTGCCATATCAGCTTGGATGAGCCCACACTCCTGCCTTTGGCAGCAGGGCTTGGAGTTCTCACACATCTCACAGGGTCATTTGGGCACACGCAGGGTATCAGACCTGACAGTAGCCACCCCTCTCTTGTGACATGTAGCCTGCATACAGAGATGCTTTTTACCACCAGAAATTCAACTTGGGCAGATGTTCCAGGTATCTTCTGAAGTTTACTGCTGCCTCTTTTTCATTCTGTCACAAGTACATCACACTTGCCTGTGATCTGGTGAGGAGCTACACCTCTTTCTAGACACAAATCAATCTACATTTAACCAAGAGGCCGTGTAAGTGAGCTACCAGTTCTTCCCTGGCAGCTGGACTTCATCATTAGCTCTTTCCCCTGAACCACGCTTTCTCAGGGTGGTAAATAAGTGCATGCACTGCAAAGGAAACACAAGCATGGTGTGTGTAGGGATTCATTTCAGAGTATTACTAGAGAAAGAAAAGTACCCAGAACTACTTTATCTGCACAATTTTTTCACTGTTCAAGATTTGGAGTTGGTATGTTTTTTTGGTTTTTTTTTTTTCACAAAAAACACGAGCTTGCAGTAAAAGTTGTTACTTTGAAACTAAATAATTTGACATCTATATGATGTTACTGGTACTGTCTATGGAGCTACTGTTACTGATTGTGTTCTAATTAACACTAAGTGTGGTGGCAGGGCGCAACACATAATAAATGATAATAGAAAGTTTGCTTGGTCACTTTCTGACTAGAAGAATGAGCTCAAACTGGTTTGGGAATGTATTATAGCTGATCTGTCAGTGTATTATTTCATCTCCCCTTCTTTTTTTTTTTTTTTTTAACTGATGGGAGTGATCCATTGTCTCTAAAATCAAGCTGCTTTTTGCAGTTGACTTCCCACTAACATGAGGAGCAAGCAGTGATTTTGCTTCCAGATGAAACCTAAGGAGAACAAACATCTGTGAAGAATGGAGAATGTGGCAGCACAGAGAAGTGCCTGGGAGCAAAGTGTTCAGCATGCTCACTAATAAGTGTCAGCTTGATTTGAATCACTCGCTAAAGTGCAGTCTGGCTGAAGTCGAAAGAACATACCTTTCCTCAATGAAATGGAATCCCAAGGCATAAATAAAAGATTTCACCTGGGAAGAGTGATTTATAATCTCCATCCCAAGAAAGATGCCTGTGATTTACCACACCTCCTTGTTTTAAAGCAGAAGCAAAAACAATCCCTTCCCTCAAAATAACCCCTAACCAGCAATCAACAGCACTATCTCCATTAGCTGGAAAAGAAGTAAGATGCCTTTATACCAGTGATTTAGTTGAAGTCAACGGAGCCATTCAGATGGGATAACAGACCAAGGGACCAAGTAAGGGACAAACTGGGGCCATAGCTACAAAAATTTTGAGAAATTCAGTAATACTTAAAAAAAAAAAAAAAGAAGAAGAAAAAAGGCTGTATCACGGTCCCTGCTGTCCAATCTAAGACTCTGATCACATATCCCAGTCAAAGGAGCCAACTAATTCATTCCTGACCATATGGATGTTGTAAAGTTGCAGAGATCAAACCCCTCCCTGACAGAATCTTGGATGAACGAAAGAAAACATTTCTGCTCCCTCTTGAGCAGCCATTTCGGGTTTTACAGGGAGCCTGATCCATGTTGGGACAATGGTTTGAATGGTTTAGTCAATGCTAAAGAACATTCACACAGCAGACACAATCAATAAAGCTTATAATTTATTTACTTCATTCCTGAGTCTGAAGGGTTTGATTTAAGGAGCTGACATGGGATCTCAAAGTGAGCAGTAGCTTTCTGGTGTGAGTGGCAGGTTTCAAATACTGTCTAGGTCTTAGGAGATCCTGCACACACTCTTCCTAAGGACTCCATTGAAAGTAAGACACTATTCATACATACTCTGAACAGACCCCTACACTATCTGTGTCTGCTTCTAGCTTTTCCCCTAAATTACATAGACAAAATACAAAACCACCAGGCAGGAACAACTGGGCCCCTTTTCATTCCATTTAGTCATGAAGGTTGAGCTTCTGTGGGTTCTGGGGGTGGAGGCACAAACAGTTATAACTGCGTATAGTTTCTACTTTCAGCTTCCATCCTTCTACTGACTGAAGGTGCAAAAATGAAACACAGTAGAGAATCTGAGGTGGTTGCAAATTGAGAATAACTGGGACTACTCTTCTTTTACAGCTGAGTACCCCACTTTTTCCCAAAATTAAAATTTCCACAGAAAACCCTAAAAAAATTATTATCAGGGTCAGTCAGAAAACTGTATGCTTCTCTCAAACGGACAAGTTTACTCAGTTCCCCTACAACTTTACCCTTCTTTGCAGAATGAAGTAAATTATCTGCGCTACTTGTAGGGTTGGAGTGCAGAGCACTTGCTGAGACAGTAAAACATTCTTAGGTGAAACAGTGCTTTACTGCAAAGCTTATGCTTTAATTTGCTCAATCTCTAAGGCAAAAATGGAAGCCACTTCTGCCACAGGAAGTGCTTAGTATCTTTTTCTTTTCAGTCCTCAGCAAACTGTCAGATTTAGCACAAACTGGTCAAGGATAGGGAGAGTTGTGAATGCATAGAAAGCCTGGAAAATTTTCATGCTGCAGTAAATAAGTTGAAGACACTGCCAGAAAAGATCATTGAGTGATTTGCCCCTTGTTTTCTCCTTCCATGTTTTGATGACCTCTAGTAAAGATGCATACAGGGTGACTGCATAACACACCTATTATACTTTTTTATTTACATTATGCTAGCTATTGTCTAAACCTCTAGTCCCATTTACACTATAAGACATAAATAAACAGCTAAAATTCAGCGAAGTAAAGAAATGTGAGCTTTTGTATGTGCTGCATATATACCAATGTTGCCCTAAGTTAATTTCTTGGGATTCTCTGGTGATGGGAAAAATTCCACGGGGGTGTGTCCTACAATGTCCCTTAGTCCAGGGAGCAGTGTCCTCAGCCCTATGGCCACATTGTCCCAGATCAGAGCATGATGCTGGTATCCAGCCAGAGAGAGCCTGCACACAGAAAACTAGACTGATAAGACAAGGGAAAAATAAATGAGCCCAAGTCATCCCTGCTTTCTACAAGAGAGCAAGAGCTACACCAGAGCACAGGAAGCAGGTGGCACTGAGGCATCTCCAAGATCCATTCTGAGTATCTTCTGAAAAAATCACAGCAGGTTTTTGAGTGTCTAGGTGGAGCCCACACCACTGTGTAGCACTCATTTTTCCCCATGTGCTGCACAGCAAGGGCCATTGCTGATAGTTGTAAAGGCACTAGAGAAATACGTTTATTGTTGGAGTTCATTGGCCCTCTGCTTCTGCAGCTTTTCTACATTTCTCACGTCCTGCAAGAACTCAGCACAAAAATTATCTCTCCTCAAGGTGAACAAGGTCAAATTTTCTTCTTAATGAACTCAGAAAGCACATTGTCCACCCCAAGCACTTGGCAAGGACTGTACAGTACATGTACATCAAAACCATAAGCAACTTTCGCACTCAGAAAGAAATGTTAGCATTGGCTGCCGTACAAAAGGAATTATAAAACAACAAAGAGAAGCAGAGACCATTTGGGATATTCCCAAATGGCAGGAAATACAAATGGCAGGAGTAAGGTAGATAAAAGATTCATGCATCAGACCAAAATATACTTTTTCTGTTCATAAAATTATACTTAAAAGGTATACTTTGTGTTTTACAACTCAAGCCCACATTGATAAAAATGCCATCTCTCAGCCATCTCTTGATATAAAAGGTGCTCTTTGGTCCTTCCTGAGTGAGATGAAGGATGATTTATTTGTCAGTCAGAGAATAATCTCAAAAAGAAATTTTGCTCTTCTAGTTTTTCTCAGGAAGAACGCGGAAAGAAAAGCACCACTCTTCAGGCTAATGTACCTGTGCACAACATGGTCACCCGTCTCTGCCATCTCTTCTGGCATTCACCATCAGAGTTGTTGAAATTTCTGAAGAAACTGGAAAATTGTAGTGAATTCCCCATTTCTGGAACCAGTACAGCAAGGAAAAAAAAAGTGCTGCCATCCTGCATGACCCAGTGCTGACTCTATTGGGAAAAACTTTGGTTGACTTAAAGAACAAATTTTCTTTTTTCCAAGTAGTTTTACTTTGCAATAGCATGTCTGCCTGCTTATGTAAAAGAAATGTTTTTCTGTGCTTGAATGAAATATATTTCACCCTTGGCAAGAAGTCACCAGTTTATTTTGGGGGATGTAAAGTTCTGTTTACAGAAAAATGATGGGTAGAAAGAAAGAATATCTGCTCTCCTTTTAAAAGCTTTGGAATTTTTGGAACTATTTTCCATTGGAGAGAAGATCTGGAAATCCCACCTCCGTGTAGTCTGACAAACCAATGTAATGCAGGTCTGCTTGCTGCCTTTTAGATTGTGTTGGGTGGGTATTGCATTATTGCTGGATTGCTTCCAAAAATCATCAACATAATAATAAAAGAACTTGTTCAGAAGATGTTTATCCAAATACCTAACTAGTTTTTTGAGGAGAAAATCCATATTGAGCAGAGATATCATTTGCAGCAATAATGTCTGGAAGAAAAGAAAAATGAAATGTGTCAGTCAAAGTAAACAGACTCTATAATGCAGCCCCCAGGAGGCTGAGTTACAGTGTATAATATATTCAGTTGCATACACCTAGCCCTATTTTCAAAGTCATAAACCGGGGTGGATTTGTCAGAGTTTCAACAATATAATTGTTTAGCTGTAAATTTTCCTGCTGGCAAGTTCCAGAGTTTTCAGATAATCCCAGGCAGGGATTCAAGCTTGCCGTCACATACACAATGGATTGTTCACAAGCAGCATGAGGAGCCTGCATACCATGCTGCCACAGAAGTGTGCTGGGGATCACAAGCTCCCTCAAGCACACAATTTAATTTGAATATATGATACACAGATACTTCCAATGTGGTGCACAAAGAGAGTGCCATTGTTTTGGATTATGTATGATTAACAGAGGAAGTGCATCTTGAGCAATAAGATGCATTCCCACTTGAAGCCATGTGGAGAGGGCTTGGCTGAGGCCTTTTTTCAAAATAGTCAAGGGAAACACCCGTGTCTCTGTTAACATGAAGCATGGCCCATAGCTTCTTATTTTGGCTATTTTTGTCCTGACTTCGCAACTTATGTCCTGGCAGAAAGACCTCCTGAGGTTTTCTGTTTCATTTGAATGCTTATTTGCTTCCATCTAAGTTATACAATGGGGCTTGAAGTCTTTATAGAAAAAGCTACAAAGATAGCAGTCCTACTGAAACCACTTCTTCATGGGTAAACATGATGGGAGCTGATGTACATAAACTAATGAAGAGGAAGGGAAACAGAAGAGCATTTCCATTTCTCACTGGATTAGGAAGTCAAAGACTATTTGCCTAATTGAACTGGAGCTTTCTCTAAAAACACCATACACAGAGGCATTTATTTATCCTAAGATGGAAGCAAAGCAGTGCTGGAAGACTCTAGAGAATGGTGCCATGTCCCATCTCTCACATAGATATCCTTCTCTCTCTCTCTTGTTTGAATGGTAGCACAAATCCTGCCAGCACAGACAAAATTCTCCATCCCTGAAATTCACTGTAAATAACATTTACCCATTAATTCTTAAAAATCCCAGGACCTATTGCAATAACTATAACCATCTGTGTCCCTAAAATTGCTTTATAGTGTGAGAGCAAGACAGTGAAACTCTTTCCTTTATTCCTTTTTTGATCTGCTGCTGATCCATCAGAAAGGACCTCCTAACCCATTCACAGTGAGTTGCTGCAGCTGCTGTTGTGGAATTTACCTATGCATCTTAAAGGACCACATAGTGTTGACCCCACTGTGCTGTGGCACAGGACCTGCCACTTTACCTTCATGACTTTCCCTCCCTAGCCCTATATGATCACTGCAGTTCAAAGAAACACGTCTCACAGGAGGTCATACAGAACATCCTCGAGACCTCCTCTCCTAAATTACTAACTCTCCATGTTCAGCTCAGCTTGGGAAAAAAATAAGAGAAAAAGTGGAACCATTTTCCCAGTGTTTTGAATAGGAAAGATACGTCAAACTGTATTCCTCCATACTCAAAAATTTGTTACAAGGCATTATGCAGATACCAGGAAAAGCTGTGAGGAGACTGGGTGGCTTGAAGGGCCAGCATAAATCATAGAACAAAGAAAGCTGAGGTTGAATGAGGCTTGCAGGCCCTTTCCTCAGGTGGCTCAGCACTTCCACAGCATCCTGCAGTACCAGGTTTGCTACTGATCTCAGTGGTGCAGGCAGACGAAGCAGAACAGGGCACAGACACACAGGGCCTACCATGATGCTTACTCTGCCCTTTGCCACCTCTGCCTCATTTATATGTGACAGGGTGGTTTGCAAACACAGTGGCGCAGTTCAAACGCTGTGATTCGATGAAGGGCAAGTACTCAATGTTAAATGCACGCAGTTCTTTTTGCTGAAAATTTCCACAGTTCTTCAAAAGTAATTGGAAGCAGAACACAGCATAATACCGAATGCTAGAGAGAGAAAAATGTAAAAGTATTTGCTGTATAAGTATTTCCTGTCTCTTTCTCTTAATAACACATAGAAAGAATTGCCTTATCTCTCTCTTCTTTGAATACCCCAGAAGATCAAGAGGCCGATGCTCAAAGGTATTATAAATTCCTCTATAACACAGTTATTTAGCTGGTATCTGTAACTCTGTGCTTGCCTCAAGCATTATACAATAATTAATCAGATTGCCTTGGTCACACATACTTGGAGTGTAAAATTCCTCTGCAAGAAACACACATGAGTCCTGATTCCACAAACACAAGGCTCTGATTTATTCATCCATTTGGTCCAACTAGAAGCAAAGCTATTGTTTTTCACCTGGGGTGTGATCCAGCACTCATTGATGTCAAAGGCAGTGCTCCCATTGACTTCCATGGGACACAAGATCAAAGTTTTTGCCCACCAGCGAGTAAGAGTAAGTCATGCTGGTGAGGAGGACAAGATTCCCAAAGGCAATTTAGAGTGAAACAGATTTATCATTGTGTGCTAGGTTACAGAAGATGCTCCTTACAATCAAGTCATCTAGCCTCATCATTCAGTACTTGTGCTGAACAGCCATGCCACACTGGCTAAACTTCCAAAATTTTCATTCAGTCTCTGCTAAATTCAGTGTAAAACTCAGAGGTAATTTTCTTACTTCCTTCCCTCCTTCCTCTCATCCCTTTTCATTCCTTTCCTCATTTTCTTCCTTTCTTTCTCATTTCCTTTTTTTTCCCTTCTTTTTTCATTTTTTTATCTTTTCCTTTCTTCAACATTTATAACTTTATGATTCTCTTTCTTTCTTCTTCTTCCTCATTCCTTCTCCTTTTTTCTTCCCCCTCTCATTCTACCATTTCTCTGACCCCATCTCCCTTCCATTTTTCTCTTTTCCTTCCTTGTTTCCAAATTTTCTTGTTTTTCTCAGTTTTCCTTCAAAATACTGGGTCTCGTAACCTTGGTTATGCTTTCTACAACAGTTGAAAAATATGTGTTCATACAGCATGAGAGAACATACAGGTTCTGGAATATCACATATGCAGCAGCTGGACCCTTCATTCAGACTCCCTTGCTGCAGCCCCTGCTCTCCAGAGTATGTTGGGGGAAAGTAGCGTAGAGGGAGATGGACACTTTTCTTGGTACTAGACAGGACCTCACCTTTACAAGATAAACATTTTCAGTTAATGTTGGAGTTCTTTAGAATTTACAATAACTTATTTGAGAGCAGAATTAGTCCTCCTGTAGGAGAATAGCGTTTGCTTTCCACAATTACCTTACAACTAGCTTTTCATCTTTAAAACTGGCTTAATATCTTGATTGTTAGCGATTTCTTCAATGAAAATGTGATATCGTTTCTTCCACACATTCCTTAGGGCTAACTACTCCTATTTCTGCTTTTTCTTCTTTTTGCTTGGCCCTAAATGCACTGAAATGTCCCATCTCCCATCATTTGAAGGTTAGGGGTGACTGGTTTATCTAGAGTTCACTTCAGTTGTATTGACATATGAATGCAGCAGCTGGCATGCTTGGGCCTCTGGGCTCCAGCTCTGAAAGCCATTTCCACACTGTGAGAGGACAGGATGCAGGCTGTGACCCATCAGTAGGCTGTCTATACGCTAAAATAATGGAGATAGTGATACACTGTCACCAGAATATAGTCTCAGTTCCCCAACTCTTAATGGTAGAACAACACAATAGGGTCAGACTAAAAAGGTTTCCTTATGAAAATTTTATCAGCAACTTTGGTAAATTGCTGTGGGAAAGGTGCTTTGCTCTCAGGCAGACCTGGAACCTGTTTTTACAAGGTACAGCTCTCATGCATTGCCTCACTCCCGCAAGATATTAAGGGCACTCAAATTGAATTAACACCAAATCAGGCCGGTGCACTTAACAATACAAATGCACTTAAGGGACGCCTCAGAATGATTTGTGACTAAAGAAAGCAAAGAAGAAATCAGCCTTGAAGACCACAGGGGTGGTGTTGTGTGTCATATACAGGAAAAGCCATAAGTAGAACTTAGAATACCGGAAAACCATGAACTTCAAGGGCTCTCAGATACCCTAGACCCAGCCATAAAGTAGATGGTCTCTTTTTGTGGTATGTAGAAACAATTGATAAATAAATTACAGCCAATTTTCTTAGCGGCATGCTCTCCATTACCTCTGACAGCAGTGTAACTACTTTGCTAAAATGATAAGAGGTGAATAATGGTGTATCAGGTAACAGCAAAGGAAATTCTCCAAGTTGCCTGTTCTCTCCATGACAGCAATGACACAATGCAGAAGTGAATGAGATGTGACGTGGCAACTGACAGGGAGCTCCATGCAGACTGATGCTAAGGCCAAAGAAGCTGAACCATAACCTAGTAAGAGCAGGGAAGCAGTGGGGTTTTGTTTTTCTGTTAAACTGTCAGAGTCATTCTTTTCAGGAAGCCACCTCTCTTCACCACCATTTTTCATCAAGTTACATAATTGTGTCTCTTTCTGACCCTGCTGGCTGTATTCTCCCATAACTAGAGGACCAACCCTGAAAAATTTAGCTCAAATAAAGTCCACTAAGAGCATTCCACACTTCATGATTTGAGGTTTACAGAGGGATAAGTACATCATGGGGAAATTGTTCCATAGCTCCCTTCTGGTCAAAGACTGGTATTGGATTAAAAGTGTCATGCATTAAAGCTGTCTGGATATTCTCTTCAGCAAGCATGATGTTGGAAGCATTATTAATGAAGCAACATTAGTCTTCCTTCTTGACTTGGCAAAACAGTGGACTTGGAGTCTTAAGCATCAGGAAATGATAGTGAAAAGGAAAGTGAAAGAATCCAGACCTTTTTCTAAGTCCAGAATCTCAAACTAAAATGGTGTGCTGGTTTTGGCTAGGATAGAGTTAGTTTTTTCTCACAGTAGCTGGTATAGGACTGTGTTTTGGATTTGTGCTGGAAGCTGTGTTGATAACAGAGAGATGTTTTTGTTACAGCTGAGCAGCACTCACACAGCCCCAGCAGCGAGTATGCTGGGGGTGCACAAGGACTTGGGAGGGGACACAGGTGGGACAGGTGACCCTGACTGACCAAAGCAATATTCTGCACCATATGGCATCACGCCCAGCATATAGACCTGGGGACAGGCTTCTCCTGGGAACCAGGGAATGTTCAGAGTGACAGCTTTTGTCTTCCCAAGTCACTGTAAATTATGCTAGAAGCCAGCTTTCCTGAGGTGGCTGAACACCTACTGACCATAGGACATGGTGAACAAATCCCTTGTTTTGCTTTGTGCCTGCGGCTTTTTTGTTTAAATAATGTCTGTATCTCAGTCCAAGGGTTTACTCACTTTTGCTCTTCCAATTCTTGCTTCCATCCCACCAGGGGGATGAAAGTGAGTAGGTACGTCACTGGGGCTTAGTCTTCATCCCAAATGAAACCATGAAAAAGAGTGGTGGCTGTGGGAGAATTTCTGCTTATCAATTCTACAGTTGCTGCTTTTGCTGCTATTAGAAAAATTAGCCAACTCAATCAGACCTTCTGATTTGGTATACAGGACTTTCCTTGTCCTAGAAGGATGCTTTATACCAGCCATTGAAACAAAACTCTTGTAACTCATCACAGTGCTGTGGGAAAGCAGGGCAAAGCTTGGGTTTATGTTCATGGCAGCCACATCAGGACACTGTGAACCAGTGAGGGGTTTCTATGAGCTATGCTATGACTCCTGAGCAATGCACTTATGTACTGCAGAATTTACTGTCAAAGGAAATATGACATAGGGCTATTTATTTGAGCCTGCAGTGGCAGAACAGCTGCAGGCTCAAATAGTGCTCTGGCTGTGGAGTGCTAAGAAGTAGGAAAGAAATGTCCCACATGCCTACAAAGCCTGGTGAAGATTCTAGCAACCTGTTTTCAGAGAAAAACATGAAACCACCACTATGAGCAGTAGGAGCTGCAAAGGAGAGAACCATTCCCACATATATCATTCAAACAGTCAATGGTGCACTTCATGGAAAAGGTCTCCTTCCTACATGGCCCGAAAATGAAGCCCTAAGGGGGAGCCAATGGGAGACACTTAGGGCAGAACAGACCTTTCCTGCATCCCAGAATAGAGCAGAGCAGCCAGGACACAGGATGACAACCTCACGCAGTCAAACTCCCACCACAGGAGGACAACTCTTGACAATGGCAGAAAGACCTTCTTCTCCAAAGATTCATCCAGGCCTTAGTCTGGCCAACTGAAGAGATTTCTATAATTCTTTTAATTTTAGTAGGGAAGGAGAATGAGTTAAGATTGTTCACTTTGTACTACTGCTACCTAAATAGCATCAAATAGAAAGCAATTACTGAGCCTATGTCTCTACTTCTGAGATGGAATCAACATCATCTCAACACTCTGAACAGAGAAGAGCTTCAGGATGGAGAACAGGTTTGCAGGCAAACCTTTGTGCCCACAACAAAGAGGACAGGGAGAAGAGGTATGCTGGGCAAGCTGGTCAGCTCACCTCTGTGCCTTCTGTCCTTCAACCCTTCTACCTTTCAACCCAGTAGGAATTCAACACAAATAACAACACTGTGGCTGCTGAACCAGATGACCCACTAGATGTCCTTCTTAACAAATGTTTTTGTAAAGTTAACAAATGGACTGTACAGCAGATTCCCATTAAATCAGGCCCCTGATCAGCATCAGTTTGGGCTCTTAGTGTGCTTATAAACAACTCCTCTTGGAACAGTAATCAAACATATTTGATTAAATAGCAAAGCTTTTTTTTTTCCCCTAACTTCAAAAAATATCTCTCTTCACTTTTTTTAAAAAAGATTCTTAACCAAGTTTTTTAATGCTGGGAAGAATTCCCTAATTCTATAAAATGAGTTGCTGAAAAAATTCTGGGGACAATTTAAATTTTATAAGTTCAAGGACTGAAATGTGCTTGTATACCGAATAAATGTTTGTTTAAGTCAAAATTAATCATGCCTACACATCTTGGTATAGCAAGATTGAGACACAAACAAAGAATAATTAAAACTCACTCTTTTCATACATTAGCCAGACTCTAATAATCTTCATTTACCTTAGTTTCTTTTTTTTATTGGAGTTATGATTTTATATAAAATTTCAGTTTAAAAACAGAAAATTGAAAGTTATTAAATGGTTAGAAAAAATAAATTAATAATAGAAGTTGTAATAAATAATCAATAATTTTAAAATCTAGGCAGTCAATAGGTTGCTAACCACTATTAAAAAATGTGCATTACACCTCATTTAGCATGCTTATAAGCTTTAATATCACTTGTTACTGCGAGGCTTATACTTTTTTTTTTACCTCTAGTACGCATTTATTAACACTCCATAAACTGTCTAAGAATAAAATCATATTGTAGAATGCAAAATAAATTACCATGTGTTCAGAAGTCCATCAAAAGTATAGAATATCAGTCCCAGTGCAACTGATCCCCCTTATGAAGATACTAAATTATTTGGAGGCAGTTGAACTAGATTTTCTATAGTGCAAGAAATAAATAGCCTTCCAGGAATCTCTCACATGTATCAGAATTATAGACTGAATGAGGATGGAAGGGGGTGTCTGAAGGTCAACTGGTGCAGTGTCCCCTGCTGCCACCCAGAGCTGGTCACACAGGACCACACCCAGGCACCTTTTGAATATCCCAAGGATGAAGACTCCATTACTTCATCAGACCATCTGTATTAGGGATCAGTCACACTCACAGCGAAATATTGTTTCCTGATGTTCAGACAGAACCTCCTGTGTTTCAGGTCACACCTACTGCCTCTGGTCCTGCCTCTGGATACCACTGAATGATCTCTGTCTGCATCTTCTTTTTGAGGAAAAGATCCATCTGAGCCTGCCCTTCTTCAGGCTGAGGGCCAGCTCTTTCAGCCTTTCCTTACACAAGAGATGCTCCACTCCCTGCATCACCTTTGTGGCCCTTTCCCGGACTCTTTCCAGTATGTCCATGACTCTCTTGTACTGGGGAGTCCAGAAGTGGCCACAGCGCTCCAGGTGAGGCCTCACCAGCACTGAGGAGAGGGAAAGCATGACCTCCCCTGACCTCCTGGCAGCAGTTCACCTAGCACAGCCCAGAATATCATCAGCTTTCTTTGCTGTAAAGGCATATTTTTTCATGTTCAGTTTGATGTCCCTCAGGATCACCAAGTCCTTTTCTGCAAAGCTGAGCAATACATAGCTATAGCAAGCACCTGACCCAAATTTGATGTAATGCAACCTGGTTTTCAGTATGTTTTAGATTAACTTGAATTCACAGTAGAAAAGTATCCTCTGCATAGAGAAAGTTCAAAATTTGGTCTAGGGAAAATGAGTGAAAACTTCAAGAATCTAGCTGCTCCCTTGGATCTCTCCCGTAATTGAGAATTGCTTAATTTTATGCCTAAACACACTTTTGTTACTAAGAATTTAGCAGATGATTGGAATATAACAATAGATTCCAGTAACTTTCTCCTCCTGAACCTACTTCAATGAACACACAGCTATGGAGGCAGATGTTGGCTTTGCCTACCCTAAGATTTAGCAAACATTAATAATACTAAAACTTAATAATTGCCAAACAAGGAGACAAACGGTTGTTTGGTTTGAAGTCAGTCAGCTTACATATCCCCCGACAATTTAAATGAGTTCATTGTATTTTATGAGCATTAAAGCTTCCCTCTTCAACAGTCATCTCATTCTCTTGATTTAATTTTAATACATGCTGTGAAGTTATATCCCTTGAAATTATTGTGCTGTTTGAGGATCCCCAGATGCTCCTTCCTCAGTTCTCTCTTTCAGTCCCACTTGCTCCCCTCCACACACCTCTTAAGTCTTTGCTCAGCTGATGCTAGGCTACACACATATTTTCACCACAATAGGAGAGTTTTCTCTCTCACACACTCATAGTCAGCAGAACAATATAAAATAAATTTTCCTTACTTAAATATATATATATATATATATATATATATATATATATATATGTGTGTGTGTGTGTTCATAACCTACAGTCTTCAGTGATTATAACTACCTGACTTAGGACTTCCATTGAACCATGAAGTGAGGTTTTCTCTTTTTATTTTATTGGGTTAGGTTCTCATTCTGGCCTAGAAACAGGAAATGCAGTTTCCTGAATTTCAGTTTCTCCCATCCCTGAACACATAGCTGGGCGAGAGTTAACCATTACATTTATCACACTGTGTGTGGAGTTAGGTTTCCTATTATATCCATAATGTGATCAGCAACTGGGTATCCTTGCACAGACTGCCAGTCTCTCATAAAGCTCACTAGTATTGAAGCATAACTATCAATGCCATCAGAAATACTTGTGATTGCAATGGTCTGATTCAAGAGCAGCAAGCATGGAGTTGAGCACATCAGTCAAAACCCTATTGTAACATGAGGAAAGGCACATCCACCTTTCTGTCATGTATGAAGGTTCTAACAGCAGGTCCTAAACAGAAGAGGTGGGTTGGTTAACATTTAGTTACCTGGTTCTGAGAAAAGAAGAGGGAGGCCTAAATGTGATGCCAGTATACAAAACTGTGAGAAGGACTTGATTTCCACTCTATTTCAGATGAGAAAGCATTGGAATGTTTTTGTGTTTTCAGACTGTGGAGAATAAAAAGGAAAAACGGTCATGAAAAAAACAGAGTTCCATTGACTAAATCATTGCTAAAGCAGTGGGGATTTGTCATGGTTCCTGAGAGAGTCAAGGAGTTCATGTTTTTCAGAAAATTATCTGTGACTGATGATACTTTGGGACTTTTTGCATCTGAGTGGGTGGATGCAATCCTAACCAGTTGAATTCATTTCAGAAAAATCCTTTGCTGCTGTCAGGTCCCAGACTGCAATGGAATATGACAAAGAGCAGGAACCTAGCAATGCCACGACAATGTTGTGGTAGAAAAGTGTCCTGGAACAGCAAAACTCTCCCAGAAACTGTCTGGAGCAATGAGCCTTCTCTCTTCTGTAAAGAAAACAAAAGGTCTTTTATTCTTTTTCTCTCTTCCCATCCTCCATTTCCCATGTTTAGAACCATAGCCTGTTTCAAAGTTTAGTTCTGGCATAGTGACCAATTGAATCTCCATATGATAATTATTTTTTTAGTTTGTCTCAAATGGTTCTGGCACAACATATTTGGATGAGTTAGATGGTGTTTATAGAAAACTTGAATACTGGAGTTCATAGAAAAGGTCATTGGCTCATTTCTTCTCTTATTTTAATTGAATTTTCCCCACTGTTGTTTCTGCTGCTACTCATTTTATTTTTTAATAGATATTGATTTCTCTTCCAGATTTTTGGGTTGGTTTTTTTTGCTTGCTTTTTATTGTAGTGGTGGGTTTTTTTTCAGCTTGACTACTTATGACTTCAGACAGTAAAGCTTCAGACAGTCTTACTACATTGGAGGAGTGTGGTCTTGTCTATGATCTTGTCACTTGGAGCTACTGCCCATTTCTCCTCAGCATAAAAGGCTTCCCTTCAGTTTCTCTGAAAGAGGAAATTTATTCTGATTGTGTTCTCATATGAAGAACAGCGTCATCAAAGGCTGACATCCCATTCACTTCCTTTAACAACCTATTTCCTACTTTAAAAAAACAACTGTGATAAAACTGCTCCCATTTACCTGCTTGTAGTATTTGTGGAAAACCTCACTTAACACATTCTCCAGTTCAACAGAGGGCAAAGCTCCAATTCAAAAAAAGCATTAGCTGCCTGTTTCCTCCTTAAGTGACTCAGGCTGCATTCAACTGTGTAGGAAGCCTTTTCTCAAATCCACTTCTAAATAGTGCCAAACAGTGCTTATGTTTAATTGCTCTGTTGTTCTACATTCTTGGTCTTCAACAGAGTTATGTGAAGAAATAGTTTTTACTGGTCATCTTCAAATTTTAAGACAACCAATCCCAAAGTGTTGGTAAAGGCTCTTGTTGGAAACCTGTCACAAGTAGAGACCCCCCAGATTCAAGACTGGGCCTGTTGTTGTTTAACTTCCCCATGAGTGCCTTGGGTGAAGGGGCAGGTGCCCCCTCAGAGAGTTCACTGATGACACAGAGCTGGGAGCAGCGGCCGATACCCCAGAGGGCCCCGCTGCCCTTCAGAGGGTGGGGAGAGGGGCACAGAAGAACTGCCTGAAATTCAGCAAAGGCAAATGCAGGGTCCTGCACCTGGGGAGGAAGAACCCCGGGCACCAGCACAGGCTGGGAGCTGATCTGCTGGGAAGCAGCTCTGAGGAGAAGGGCCTGGGGTTCCTGGTGGACAGCAAGCTGTCCATGAGCCAGCAGTGGGTCCTGGTGGCCAGGAAGGGCAATGGTGCCCTGGGGTGCATTGGGAAGAGCAGTGGCAGCAGGCTGGGGGAGGTGATCCTGCCCCTCTACCCAGCCCTGGGGAGGCACAACGGGAGTGCTGTGTCCAGTTCTGGCTCCTCAGAACCAGAGAGACACAGAGCTGCTGGAGCTGGTCCAGTGGAGGTGACAAAGATGATGGGGGGACAGGAACATCTCTTCTGCAAGCAGTCAGCTTAGCAGCCAGCAGTCAGAAAAGGCAAAAAGAGATGGCCGAGGAGAGGAGAGGAGAGGAGAGGAGAGGAGAGGAGAGGAGAGGAGAGGAGAGGAGAGGAGAGGAGAGGGGACCTCACCAATGTCTACAAATATCTGAAGAGAGGGTACAAAGAGGACAGAGCCAATCTCTTATTGGTGGTATTAAACAATAGAACAAGAGGCAGCAGGCAGAAACTGCGCACAGGAAGCTCCACCTGTACATGAGGAAGAACCAAGTGACAACGCACTAGCATATATTGCCTAGGGAAGTTGAAGAGTCTCCCTCAGTGGAGATATTTCAGAATTGTCTGGACTCAATCCTCTGCAATGTGCTCTGAGATGACTCTGTTTGAGCAGGGAAGTTGAGCCAGATGACCTGCAGTAGCTCCTTCCAACCTGATCCAATCTGTGATTCTGTGACTCTGTAATGACAGGTGACAACTTCCTTTAGCTATGCAAACAATAAAATTTTCCTGAATCTGGACTTGATGGAGCACAGCTGCCTTCAAATGCTTCAGATTTACCCCAAGACAAGATAAATTCAAAGATCAAGCAAATCCAAATTGGCCACTATTATTGATTGAAAGGAAAAGCCTGTGGTGCTTCTTCCTAACCTGTGCCTTATGATGATGACAGTATCATCAACAGGCTTCGAGCATCTGACTCAACTGACAGTATATTTCAGGTTTTATATTACATAATGTAATTCCTAATCCTTCTTGAGAAGGAAAGCCCCGAGTTTTCTTTTTAGTGGGTATTCCAGCTCATTGGAATCATGAATCCAGCTCACTGGAACATCGCCAGTGATATCAGAGGCTGCATCATGACATGGGGAAGTATACCTTTTGCTCTCAGCCTATGGGGAGTTATTCTGCAGCTGAAGGGAAGATTTTCAGGTTTTTGCCAGAGGGTTGTTACATCCATCCTTGAGAAATATAGTACTTAAGCAGGTAACAACTTTACACACCTCAAAAAGGAAATATTCTCTATCAGTGTCATGTTCTTGTTTTATGAAATTGAAAATATACAATATCATTATATACAAAACTCGGAACACATGAAATTCTACTTCCCTGTGATAACAGTACAGATAATAATTCAGTAGTCAAAATCACTAATGCAGCCTCATCCTTCTATATTTACAAGTAATCAATGAGAAGTAGAGTAACATCCAGAAGTTAAGGTTAATGAAATCAAACGAAGAATTTTGAAAAGTCAGATGTGTTATTGATAGGCCTAAATATTGACTTTAGCCCCTATGATTAGATCAATAGGGTTTAATGTCAGAATGGACATATCATAACAAAAGACAACAAACTTCCCTTAGGAAATGCCTGATTCTGCACAATGCATGCTCTTGAACTGAAGCAGACTTTTAGAAAAGAAAAAGAAAAAAAAGAAAAAAAGAAATCTTGACCAAAATCATTTTCCCCAGTGTGAATCATGGCCTATGTTGTTTCAGCAACTATTACTTTGAAGAAATGTCCTCATTTTAGCCAGAATTTGTCTGACTTCAATTTCCCATTCCTTAGTCTTGTTAGGAGTCTGGTGAATAGAGAAAATGGTCCTTCACGTCTCTCCACACTGCAGATCACACTCAGGTTCAAGCACAATCTGAGGCCTCTCCTGGAACTCTCTCCATATCACAGCTTGAACCACGCGTCCAGTGGCGGGCGATATTCCAGCAGGCTCAGTGCCAGCATTACAGGTGATGAACACAGTACAGCACTCTTTGTTCATGAGTACCACAACCCACCATGGGTTTTTTTCATTACAGAGCCCCTTAATTATAAGATTACCTCTAATGAAAGAGCCATGGAGATGTTTATCACTAGCTATAGTAAATAACTAGTACTGCTATTTGTTCCCCATTCTTGGAGAATGAACAGCTATCAGTTATGGTCATTGCTGAGGGAAAAGATAAACAGCACAAGGCTGGGTCATACATCTGTGGCCAGAGAAAAGGAAATGTTCATAACCATGTTCTTGAGACCTGTCCCTTGTCCGTGATCTATTTGAGTGCAATAATGCTGTGGTACCATTCTGGGCTTTAAAATCAATGACATGTTAGTATAAATTAAAATGCATCAGAGATTTCTTAGTTTATTGGATTAACAAGCTGTTTTTATCAAACAGCATTTTAAAATATTTTAAACATATCAGTTGTTTTCTTATACCTTTTCTCTTGACCCATGCTGATTGCTAACAGAGTTGTCATCCTTTCATTTAGGACCTAAGCTTATTTTCCATTATTTTATATGGTACAGATGTCCAAAACAGCTGGCTGATACTGCTTTTTGTTCTTGCCCAGTATTTGCTTAAGTCTCTGGGAATGGCTATGAGACATGGTAAGGAAAAAAGTCAGTGCCAGTGCCTCAGAAGAGTTTTAAGCCATCTTGCTCAATAGGTGATTAAACAATCTGATTTTCAAAGGTGTTCTGTAACATCATCTTTCATTATCACTGGAACTGAGAAGCGTTTAACAGTACATGAGAGAAGGAGGGGCTTTTATCAAGTCTGCAACAAAGGCAGTTATTGAATTGTCATGTTTTCTGCACTATAAATAGTAACTGGACCAACTAGCAATGGATTATTGCAGCCTTATTTTGTTTGTCAGGAGATTTTTCCATAAACACCTCTACAAACTTTTGTTTCCCTCATAATTTTTCTGGTTTTCCCACCTTTTCACTCACATTCATCAGTGCTATTTTCTATTTCTCTAATAATTTTTATATCTTAGGAAAAAATATTTTCAACTCTATGCCTAACACTTAAGAAACACCAAGAACAATAATAATAATATTTTCAAATTCCTAGATCATTAAGGGTGACGTGTCACTGCCCTAGGTGCTAGGGCAGTGGGATGGTAGCTGCCGAATACTAAAGAAAAAAAAGTTTTAAAAATGAATGAAAACTAACAAAAGAAGTAAGATAATATTCTTAACTCCCAAGAAAATGTTTTTCAACAGGACAGTTTAGTTTGAAAAATACTTGAAAGTTTTACCTAACAGCATTGTTCACCTGACCAAATTTGTTTATCTGTTCCAAGATGCAAATATATTCAACACTCTTCAGACACTCAGATAAAAATAAAAAATATTCCAAGCTTATACATGCAAGGCTCTTTGAAAAGAGCTCCTTTGAAAACATAGAAGTTGTAACCAAATTTTTCGAGTCATGGAGTCATAAAATTGTAGAAAAGCTATGTATTTTTTTTTTTACTTTTTCACTTTTTTTCCTCAGAAAATGAAGAAAACCAAGATACAGAGAAGTGAAATTATTTCATCACAGTGTCATGCAAAACTGTCAACACACCAGGACTGATTCCTTGAGAGTTGAACAGCAAGTCTGGGTTGCAACTGATGCAGAAGATGTAATACTTTAAGGGTGACCCTTCAGTCCATACTTATGTGCCATATAAAACCAAAAAACAATTTTCAAGTCAAAGAAGTGTCAGCTAGTTTAACATTACTTAGTAGGTTGTTAGCAAGGTTCTTGGTTTGTAGCATATTTGGTGTCTACCACAGAGTAGATAATGAGACACCCTATCATTTGTAACAAATCCACACCTGTGAGTGATCTCGGTGGTCTGGAACACCCCAGTGCTTGATGGCAATACATCTGAATGAATTGCCATGCAGAAGTGAGAAGCTTAATTCCTACAAAACCTTTTCAAGGAATTAAGCCCATCACAACAAGAATTACAATGCACCAAGGTCTTCCAAATACTTGAAATCAGCAATCATGCTTCTATCCACTGATGTGCTGTCAATGGTGAACTGACAGATGCAAGACTTCAGGCAGGAATGCCATACCCATACAAACTGGAAAATTATGTCCTGCTGCATGAAAATGATTGCATTAATTTACAGGCAGGCAAGGTCATAATTTTGTTGAAACTTCTTTTGTGTTTCACAAGTGGAAATGACAAAGGCAAAGCTTCATTAGTGACCTAGTAGTCCCAGACAGACAAATCAAGGTCCAAGGGAGATGAAATTCCTCCTGCACACATTGCAGGTAATCAATCATCAGAGGTGCACTATCATTAGGAAGGGCCTGCACTCACCAGATGCTTTGATGCACCTCGTTTCTTCTGTCACAAAAAACAGCTGTCATCACTGTAAGACAGTTCTGGTGTGCTAGCATCATTGCCAAGCTGGGTCTCAGGCTAGTTTCCCTCCCAGAGTGATTTTTGGTTTAGCACCAGGCATCCTGTACCCATAGGTGTTGACAAGTGAGCACATGTGGCTCACATAACAAACGAAGGCATGACCCTTGGAGAGAGTTTGGGAAGATCACAGGTTACTCTGCCAGTGGCATCAACACAGAGCTCTGCAGGATACTGTGGAGTCAGAAAGCTACAGGGGCCAGTGAGGATATTGGGCACCAGTAACTTCCGAACCACTGTGAGATGCTCCACCATCAGGCACGTGCTTACAGCTGCTGAGCTTGCTTGAAGATTCAATTTTTTCTGAGATCCTCATAAAATTTTTCATTTTAAATCAAGGGAGACCCTTCCCTGAGGTAACTATCTTAGCCTGTTCAGTATTTTGGAATACATAGTATAGTGGCTTGGTAGTGGGGCCAAGAAGCCCAATTGCATCCTGGCTTTTATCAGCAATAGTGTGCCAGTGGGCCAGGGCACAGACTGTCCCCCTGTGCTTGGGGCTGGTGAGGCTGCACCGCAAATCCTGTGCGCAGTTTTGGGCCTCTGACAACAACAGGTAACATAGATGTACTTTTATACAAAATTAAAGTTATTCTGTGACTGTACAGAGATAAACAAAAGTAAAACAAATTAGTCACCTGATCAGTGAAACCTTTGTTATAGCTTAATTAACTAAACCAAAGCTCCAGGCAGACCAAAAAGACCCCCCACGAAGTCTGGCAAGTTTGCCTCAGTACTGAGACCTTGGAAAGTTACTGCAAGGTCTAAGGCTTTACTAAGCTATACATGACTACTGAGAGTTTCTTGTCAAGAAAGGGAAAAAAAACAACCCCAGAGGAAGAGGCATAATTCCAACAAAATGTTCCCTGTTACTGTCAAGGGAAAAGTAAACACATAAGTGTACTATCAGGAAAATAGAGCTGAAGTGACACTGACCTGGGTGGGTGCCCCTCATGCTCATGCAAGCTTATTTCCAACAGACAATCCCCTCCTTTCACCCCAAGAAACAATCCACGCCCTACACTTCAGATTTTACTGCTGTATTTCCTGTGGCATATTAATGAACAAAAGCAGAACTGCATATAAACACATTTCTGAAACAGTGCTTACAGTGCAAGGGCATTCAGCTCATTCACTACTAACATATTATGAAATAGATACTTCTGAATGTGCTGTGTATCAGCCTGAAAGTGATGAAAATACTTCACAGTTTCACATAAGCCTTTTTTTGTTTTGTTTAGAGGAATGAAGGTCTTTACAGTAAGCCTTGTTATCCTCAAAACATTATTTTGTTCTACTCCATACTTTATAATGACACTTGTCTTTTGCAGGCTTGAACACCTATTTGCATACACAACTATTTTTTTCCATTTTTCAAAAAACTCCATATAAAATTCTTTCCAAGTGGGAACACACTCATATTTACATGAGAAGGAATATATATCTTGTATAGAGATCTTTGAAAACATTATTTAAACCCAAAGTAAATTTTTTTGATCAGGGTTAAAGGTCTCCAAAATTGCAGATTACAATGGAAATAATGCAACTGTTCATATAATAGCAGTTCTGCAAGAGCTCTTCTGTAGAGCAGGAGTAACATTTAGACAGCAAAGCTACAATGTTACATTAGGTCATTTGTAGTTTTAATACCATATTTGCAATAAAAAAGGGAAACAGTAAACAGCAGTACAAAATTTTTACTAGCAGTATTAATATCAATGACTCTTGTAAAACTAATAGCATAAATCTTGCTCTTAGCACCGTAGCATATTAATTAATCAGGCCTGCCATCCTCATTTGCCCTTGACTAGGTTTCGCTGATGATTACCCAGTGGAAAATTCGGCCCCCTAATGCAAACAATATACTTTTTAACACTTTCTTTCCAGTGGCTGACTTTTGGGGGAGGCAGGGGCATCTTCAGGGAAGGAGGCTGGAACTCCATTCTTGGCTCCAGACACCCTTCTGCGATTTAACATTTCATATAGATTAAAAACCAGCTCAGAAGGAATTGCTCTGCTCAAACAGAAAAGCTTCTCCTTCAAGACCTCTTTTCTTTTCCTCTCAACTTTAGTCATAGGATTACTGCCAAATATTTATGCATCCTTTGATTGTGAGGCAAGAGATGTATTAAGTGCTAAGTTATTCTAATTTATTCAGCTAAAGAAACCATATGAGCTAGCACAAAGCCTTCCCTAATTTTGCATTTTAGGCCATTCACAAGTTTTACTTGTAAAGGACATCAGAATTATATTTTCTTGTTGGTAGTGCTAACCAGGAACGAAAGAGAAAAATCATCTAAGAAATGAAACCCTTGTAAATAAAATATAATTCACAGAAGGCACAGAATTTTCCTCTGGGTCATTATTAGTGAAAGCCAGTGAGGGGATAATAAGGACATGAGACCTGATTAATTAAACATTTGCACTATTGTGCGTAATTACATTTTTGTGAATTATCCCATGGACATCTGTTTACACAGGAGCACAGGACTCGCCACGCTGTGCTTCAGCGGGACCTCAGGCAGAGCCCAGCATGGGATGCCCAGCCGCCGGCCCCCGGCTCCTTCCCCAGACCAAGCCATCCTTCTGCCTGCCTGGGCAGCACATCACAGCCTGCCAAACTGGCAGTGTGCTCGCTGAGGCTGCTTCCCAGAGGAAGTCTCCAAACTGGCTTGGTTTACTGCTCCGAGCTGATTCTCTGACACACATCAGTATGTGAATTTGCAGCAACAACTGCACGTTTTCACACTAGGTTATCAGAGCGCACTGTGGCATGCTCCTGGTATGTATTCCCACTTACCTTACACTTCAGTCTACATTCCGAGTCATATTCAGCTCACAGGAATTAATGCCTATGCTTCTATTTAAAAAAAATTTTTAAAGATCCGCACCATGACATATTTGCTGTTTAAAGCATTTTTTCAGCTTTTAGTTGCTAATTAACTGATCTGTGGGTTTGCAACATTCTGACAAAAAGCTCTGAGCTCCTGAAGCATGGTAAAAGCCTTGGCACCGGCATTATCAGCTAGATTCTGCAGAGTTACTAATAGAGACAGCTTTGGTATGTTTAAAATTTAGTGTGATAGAAACACTGAATTGCCATGACACGTACTTCCCCAATAACTCTAAGCTGCAGCAGATTTCCACTCCAAACTATGACTGAATGTACAGCATTTGGGGAATCTGCTTCTCTAAGTTGGCTGAGATTGACAGTGCTCCAAGCAATCCTGCCACGACGAAGTTCTTCCCTCTTTCTGGGAAGACTGGGAACAGCTCTGCTGCCTGTTGGGCACACTACATCCTGCTTCCCTAGGAAACGTTCAATATTTTGGTTAATTCTTTGGCTTCCTGGTGTAATTTGGGGCATTTGAACATGCCCTATTTTTCTAGAAGTGTGACTCTTCAGGAAAGCACCCCTAAGGGAGAAATAACATGTAGGAAGACAGCACAGTTTTGTATATTTATACAATTTCTTTATTCAGATTAGCAACTTTTCAATCTTCACCTCGTCTTTCAGTTGATAATTATATTTGAGTGACTTCACAGCACTTAGGGTTCTCCTTCCCCTGCCCATGTAACAACAGCTATTAAACCAGAATATTTCTGGAAAATGCAGACAAAGTAACACACAGGAATAGCTCAGCTAAATACGCTATTTCTTGCATGATAGTTGAAAGGCACAAGAGGCTTTACAGCAACCAAGACCTAGATGTACATGATTAGAAAGAATAAAAGAGAAACAAAGTCGTACAGTGGAAAACTTCTGCTTTGTTTTCTGTTGTAAGAGGAATGGGTGTAAAAAAATCCTGTTAGCAGAACCCTGCCAGGCACTGTGGGTGTCTTGTGGATGCAGATAGTTGGGCTGTGTTCTAGTGCTACAGAAATCCAACTGTCACGGGTCAAAGAGACATGCTGAGTTGGCTCAACATAGTTTTAGAAACTCATAGCTAGTGCTTTCCCCTTGCAGTAAAACACTGTCTTCCACAGCACCGCCTCATTCTTGCATTAAAGGAAAACATTTGTGTCTCATTAGTGCCTAGTTTCCCTTCAGTATGTCTTCAGCCTGCACTATTCACGGCCCCCAGTCCTGGCATTCTGTTGCAAAAAACAACAAACTTTGAATGTCCTCTAGGTCTGACCACTAGTAGGACTGGTTCCTATGTGGGCCTAACAGCAGGAAAAAGCTCTTTCCAAGAAAGACAGGTACAGGCTGGACTGAGGGTCTGGCACTGAAAGGTGAAAACACACCTGTATCCTTGAGTCACATGTTCAGACAGACAATCATGAGATGTGTGGCATCTTTTCAAGGAAACAGAATGCCCATGAGATTTTCCTGCATGTCTACTCCTTTTTTTCTCTGCTCTGAAGCATGGCTAGATGATTTCACAGAATCACAAAATATCCTGAGTTGGAAGGAACCCACAAGGTTCATCACAGCCAACTCCTGGCTCAACACAGGACACACAAAAAATCAAACCCCCTGCCTGGGAAAGTAGTTGTCTGAACACTTCCTGAACTCTGTCAGGCAGGGGCTGCAACCACTTCCCCGGGGAAGTGTTTCAGTATTAAATCACCCTCTGGGTGAAAAACATTGCCTAATGTTCAACCTAAACCTCCCCTGACACAGCTTCAGGCCATTCCCTCTAGTCCTGTTGTGACCACTGGTCAGCACAGAGAAGACATCAGTGCCTGCCCTGAGGAAGTTGTAGACTGCAAAGAGGAAGTTGTAGACTGCAAACACATCTCCCCTGCATTTCCTCTCCTCCAGACTGAACAGACTGTTATAAATTATCAATTGAGAAGCCAAATTATCAAAAATGCGAAAATATTTATTTATCTTTTTGCGCAACCAAAATACTGTCCTCAAAACCACCACAGCCAAAGAGACAGCATCGAGCCCGGGATCGGCGCTGGGTGAACATGGATCCCACCCCCATCACCCTCCCGCCCCCGACCGGTTCACGAGAGCGGCTTCTAGTGGGGATGTTTTATACAGTTTATTGTGCTTCTTTTGTAACTCTGCATATTTATAGTTGGTTCTTTCACTGTGCAGAGCTGGACAAAGATCGTCTCCTGGTTGATAGCCAGTGTTGATCGACTCCCGGGAAGTCGGTTATTCACATGTATCTTTCTGGCGACTTTGGCTATCTTGATCGATGTTATCAACAAGATGATGATCGCTCTTAGGCGTCTTCTGATGGCTCAGGATGGCGGTGATCATTGCGCTGGGTGCATCTATTCTTGGGCTAAATGCCGATTGTTCTCCTGCCACCTCCAGGAATCTCAGAATTTGAACAGACGTCTGCCTTTTGGGCTGCTTGTGGTCAGAGACTCATTTGGATTTCACAATTTTTATAAAATACATTCTTTTATAGCATGAATTATTTCCCAACATATCTTACAATACCAATTCACTTCAGCTGCTCCTCATATGACTTCATCTCCAGGCCCTTCACCATCCTCATTGCACTCGTTTGGATGAGATCTAATATTTTAATTTCTTTCTTGTATTGTGACACTCAAAACTGCCCCCAGCGCTGGAGGTGAGGCTGTCCCAGCTCAGAGCAGAGCAGGACAATCCCCTCCCTTGCCTGGCTGGCCATGCTGTCCCTGGTGCCCCCCAGGACAGGGTTGGCCCTCCTGGCTGCCAGGGCACTGCTGACTCAGGTTCAGCTTTTCATTGACCAGGACCCCCAGGCCCCCTTTCCACGGCACTGCTTTCTCTTGTTGAACTTCATATGGTTGGTGATGGCCCAGACCCCTGATTTGTCAAGGCCTCTCTGCAGGGCCTCCCTGCCTTCAAGGGCATCAACTCCTTTGGTTTTGTATCACCTGGGAACTTGCTTAGCATCCCTTCCAGTCCTACATCCAAGTAATTTATGAAGATGCTGAAGAGCACTGGGCTGAGGATGCAGCCCTGTGGAACCCCACCAGTGACAGGTCCCCAGCCTGATGTCACCCCATTCACTGTAACCCCTTGTGCTCCACCCAGGAGCAGGTTGCTCACCCATTACATGATGTGTTTATCCAGCTGTGTGCTGGACATTTTCTTCAGAACAATCCTGTGAGAGACAGCATCAAAAGCTGCTTTTTATGCTTTGCTGAAGCCTAAAAAGATTACATCAACTGTCTCTCCTTGATCACCTGGGGGTGATAAATAAAAAGACAATTTAGTCCAAGGGTCTCTTCCTATAGACTGTGTGATGCCCTAAATGTAAAGAAATAAATCAGTTGTGAATACAATTTTTTTTTAAGAGCAACTCCTCTTAGGTTTTCTTAATTTGATAGATTTCATCATAATTGCTCCTAATTATTCCTCGCATTAGCCTGGTGAACATCAGGCATTTAAATACAATATGCTTGAACATCTCCAGTGGGACAAGCTGCAGTGTGTACAAGAGGGAGCTTGACAGACACTAGAAGCACAGGCCACTCCTTAACATGACAGAATAAGACAACCAAACAAAGATGGGAACTGGTGCCAATTTTTAAAATGGATTTAAAGGGCAAGCAAATGCACTTTGCTCCATTCAAAAATATTTATTCACTCATCATTTTCAGGCAGTTTATTGTAAAAGTCATATTACACATGGGTTTTCCACTCATACCTCCCTCCTGATGGTCCTCACAAGAAACTAAATAACCAAATTGAAGCACTAGGAAAGACACAATAGGAATAATCCTAATTCCCTCCTTCATACAACTACATTTAAAAAAAAAAAGAAATGGAGAATTAATATGTCTAACGAATTATAACATGGCTGTGTGAAGAATCTAGTTCTCTGAAACACTGAAGAAAAAGGTCATAAAAACATTGCTGGGGCTAAGTTTAATCTTTCATTTTTCTTCCAGGGATATCTTTAAACCAGCTACAGTTTAACTTTGATTGAAACTACCTATGAAGAAAACAGTAATTTTTTTTAGTTGTCAGTAAGTTTTCTTGGTTGTTACAGATCTTGACCACAGGTTATGACTGAATTTGATGCATTTTTTTAATGAGTGGAAAAGAAAATGAATTAGCATTACAAAAAGACACTGAAATCTGGTATCTTGAAAGGAGGCTGAGAACATGGATCCCCACAAGCTTATTTTGAACAGTATTTGGGGCTAGTCAGTTAACCACTGTGTCCCTCAGCTTACTTCTCCAAATGACAGATTTTGATGTTCCACTGGCTCTAATGCACTAGTAGGCTCTCTAGATTAAAAGCACTAGGTAGTCATATAGTTATGATAGTAAAAATAAAGAAAACCTGTTCAATTTTCTGATGAGATATCATTGCTAATTTGCTAATTGATGCTTTTGGAAATATATGCCTAAGCATGTCAGCATGAAGCTCCCCTCCCTCATACATATTGGCATAATATGGAGCAGTGCTAAGTACTGAAAACAGTGTGATAATCAGTTTCCTCAGGTTTTACAGGAACTTGGGCAAAAGAAAGAGAGAGAAATCTTCATAGTTATGCTACCACTGCAACTTTGCTATTGAGATAATTGGCTTTTCCAGAAACTGCACTGAATGTTTTGTGAAAACAAACAGCAGGGAATCCAGAACAGTTTATAGGCAACAGGGGGTAACCATGACACTTAAAACCTTGTACTGGCCAGTGCTGACCGCATGATGCAACTGCAGAATCAACGGAAAACACTCAGGACATCAGATATGATGCCCTCAGAAAGGGAGCAGGTGAAAAAGACTGTAAATAACATAGCACTACTGTTCAAATATGTGATGGGAATGCACAAAGCAAAAGCAGTTCACAATGCTTTCAGTCCATTTGAGCCTCACAAATGCTAGAGCAATATGACACTATATGGAACAGCCAGCACTTCAGAGAAGATGACTAGCCAGCTAAGACAGCCACAGCCTCCTACCTGCAAGGATCCCCAGATGCAAAAATGCACCAAGGCTTGACTGAAAAAGCAACTGGTTTAAGAGGGGATGGCTTTGGCATCTTGAGCTATTACAATAAATAATAATAATAATACAATAAATAATAAAGAGCTATTACAATTTTCAGTCAATGCTTCAGAGACCCCTCAGTGATCAGGGACAGCTCTCTGGGTGAAGCAGTTGCTGCATCAACAAAGGCAGCAGCAGGAGGCTGCAGCCCTGCAGCTCTCTCTGGATCTGTGCTGTGGAGATGTCTCAGCTGGGTTTCTGACATTCTAGGAAACCCAAATTTTGCTTAAATTAAAAAAAAACCCAAACAAAACAAAACAAAAAACCAAAACAACAACAACAACAACAAAAAACAAACAAAAAAACCAAACCTACCCTAATGGTAGGTACCCTAATTGGTGCACAGAGCTGAGTCAACCTTACTTATTCACCTTGTATTTAAATTAAATCTTTTTTCTTAAGGACTTGGCTAAACTGTAAAAATATGGTGCTTTCAGCTGTGATTCACTTTCTCCTACTGTATTTCTTTGCTATTTGTGCTACAGAACTTTCCTGTTTGTGCAAAACTCCATGATGGAATAGTGTTTAGTGTCCATAAAAGATATTTTTGAAAAGACATAGAAAGGAAAATGGGGAAAAGGATATATAACCTTTGCTATATATAACAAACTAGAGACACCAGTAGTCGTGAGGCAGACACTTTTTCCTCTTCACTGAACCCCTCTAACCCAGGCTTCATTCTTCTACTTTTTAAATTTTATTTCAACTTCCAAAATGTGAGACAGCAATCTAAGAAAACCACAGATAAGGGAAATAGAACCCACATAAGACAAGGTGTCAGGATATGTGGCTCAATTTGTCTCACAGTAGGGAGTGTTTTAGTTTAGACTTTAAAACTCTTTTAGGCCATAGTTAGAGAAATCTTAAAATGAGATAAGGCATTTTAGAAAATGTTTTCAGTCTCAGAGAAAATAAGTGCTTAGTATTGCTATTAATTCTTCTAGCAAAAAGATCTCCACCCAAAGCAGAAGAAACACTGAAAAGCACATACCACCTGAGTAGTATTCCTTAAAGCCTTGTGCATCCAGAAGGCAAGTAATCCAGCTTGAATGCAATGATCTTGGTGAATAAAAGGCCAAAGTTCCTATTCACTTCAATGGGGTCAGGATTTCCCACAGGAAACATCCCACCTTAATGCTTGGTTTTTTAGTCTACCTCCAAAGCACCAACATTACAGTCCTTTCTGGCATCTCCACCTTTGCAGGTTTAGTCCAAATATTTTTTAACTGGTCATATCTGGTTATCAACAGCGGATCAAATTGACAACATATTTACCTTTTCTGTGTCATCTGTCCTTGTGGAAGACATAGGTATCTGTGGCAAATGTGCACTTCAGGGCCTGTCTTATCAAACACTTATCATCCACCCACTATGTACTTCCTATAAAATCAGCAGGAAAACTCAGAATGAAAACCATGCAGCAGAAAAGATCATGTCTTGCAGTTCTCTTGAGCTGCGGGAAAAGATCCTTCTGAAGGTGATTTCTGGTTTACATGGCATATACCTTTGAAGTACACTCAATCTGGAATCAATTCAGGAATTTACAGATATGGGTTATCAGACCTTGTTTATTCACAATGATGAGAGGAGTTTAATTAATACCACACATATTCATCAATTCTTTGCTTTTAAACCTTACCTTTTGCCCACCAGCCAATCAATACGTATTTTAATCTTCTTCCCTTTTCAGACATGGTTTTAACATCTCACAGAACAGAGCAGCAGACTTCACAATCATTAATTGCTATTACCAGCTCTTTCATTTTCTGAACATCAGCAGTTTCGATAAAATCCACTTTCATCCATGTGTTATATTACCCATTTTTATTCACCACTTGTTTCTGAAGTAGTCTTCTTTAAAATTGCAGAGGTTCTATTAACCAGGATTACAAAATAGTTCTTTTATACAATTTCCTTTATATTCTCAGATTTTCTCATTTGACATGGAAAAAAATAGGAATTAACTTCAGTTGTAGATATAAGTCCATATCTATCTACAAAACCTAAAATATGGATTAGGGAAACATGGTAATTTTCCCTGACACAAACACAGTTAAGATGTTTATTTTGGGATCTAGTCTAACATTTTAACCTGAGGAGACAATTTAGCCCATGAAAATGAAAATGTTTAAAGGTCTGTCAGTCATAGCCTACTAAAAAGCAAACATATTTCTGCTGATCTTTGGTTGCATGTAGCGCACAATACCAGTTGATATGGCTTCATATTTGTCTCCCTCTATTAATCAACAAAATCAATAGCTACAGCCATTTTCACTGGCCTTTCATTTCAATTTTTTACATGCAACTGATCTCAAACATAGAACAAAAGTGAGTAACAGGCAGAAGCAGAGTCAAGTGACTAAGGAAGAGTATGGTTTTGCTGTCCAGTTGGGCAGGAATGCACATGGAAAAGCAAAAACTTATCTGGAGTTGAATCTGGCAAGGAATATGAAAGGCAACAGGGAAGTACTCTACAAGTATAAGAAAAGCAAAAGGAAAATGTGAGCCCGATGCTGAATGGTGTAGGAGAACTGGCGACAACTGACATACAGAAGGATGAGATGGTTGATGCCTTCTTTGTCTCAGTCCTTGCCAATAAAATCTGCTGTTAGGAATCCTAGGCAACTGAGACCAGAGAGAACTGGAACAAGGAAGACTGACTTAGTGAAGATGGACTGGAAAAGAGAGCAAATAAGCAGCATATACAATCTCAAAAGTGCTGAGGGAGCTGTGATGTCACTGTGAGGACACTTTCAGTTGTCTTTGAATGGCCATGATGACAAATCAAACAAGAGGTTCTCATGGACTGAAAGAGAAAAATACCACTCCAAGAACAAGGGGAAAAAATAAAATGTAAAATTAAAAAAAAATTAAAAATTAAAATAAAAATTTGAGAACGGGTCCTTTAGCATCACCTCAGGCTCTAGGAAAGCAATGAACAGCTGCTCCTGGAAACCAGAATGAGGCAGCTGGCCTGGTGGATGAAGGAAGAACAATGGATGGTTTTTACATTGACTTTGGCAGCATGTCTGACACTGACTCCCGTAACATCATTACAGACAAGCCAACAGGTTAAATAAATGAACGGTGAATTAAAAAGTGGCTGAATAATCAACCCTGTGCTCTTCAACATCTCCACTAATGGCCTTGAGGATGGGTAAAGCGCATCCTCAGCAGGTTCACAGATGATACAGAACTGGGCAGTGTGACTGACACACTAGGGCATTTTGCTGACAATCAGAGGTGATTCCACAAGAGAAAACACCTGAAGTACAACAAAGAGAAACTGGAAATACCATAACTGAGGAGAAATAACCCCTAGGTAGCTAGCATAAAAGCTCAACAGTATCATGGGCTGCTTTGGGCAAAGAGTGGTAAGCAGGTTGAAGAAGGTGAACCTTCCACTCTGTTCAGCACTGGCAAGGCCACATATAGCCATACTGTGGCCAGATCTGGGCTACTCAGTACAAAAGAGACATGGATACACTGCAACAACTTGTGCAGGGTAACAAAGATACAGTATGTACTATACTAACTTTCATATGAGGAGAGGCTGAAAAAGCAGGGCTTGTTCACCTGAAGAAAAACCAGCCCACGGGAGACCTTGTGCACATGTAAACCAACAGGACAGAACGAAGATGAAGCAGCCAGATTCCCCTCTGTGGTGCCTGGTGTCAGGACCAGAGGCAATGGGCACAAACTGAAACACTGGAGGTTCAAGATTCTCTCGGAACATCAGGAAACACTTTTTCATTGTGAAGGTGACACAGATTGTCCAGAGGGGTTCTGAAGTGTGGATCCTTGGAGACATCCAAAGACCAACTGAACACAGTCCAGGAAACCTTTAGCTTTAGCTGACTCTGCTCTGGCAGGAATATTTCTGCTGATCTTTGGAACTAGATCTTAGACGTCCTATCCAACATCAGCCATTCTGCAATTCAGTGATTTGTAAGCCAGTGGCCTGTTTACAGTTATAAGCTGCAAAAATTTATTAATTTGGTTATTTCTATGATTTATGAGAATGGTTATATCACTCGTATAGTAGTTAAGTAATTATTGTAAAATAGGAACATTACCTAAACAAACCAAATGCTCCTGGGTACTGTAAGCTACACATAGAAGGAATGAACTATAGAGCCTTAGGATATGCTCAACCTCTCATTTGCTGTGGATACAAACCTCAGGTTTCAAAATGATGATGTTTCCCCTCCAATCTTTTACTAGACTGACAGCCATTCATATACGTATTGGTGTGTCTCATAATTATTGTGTTATACACAATGTTTTTCATACCTGTACCAAGTGAATGAAGAATTTTTAACGACCTTAATTTTTCTGTCACCTTTGCCATCCTCTAAGTTCCCATCTTGAAATGTTTCTGTTATTATGGTCAATCGGTGAGGCAGCAGTGACTGAAGGAACTCTGGGAGTGAGGGTTAGACCAGGCTGTACAGGAGGAGCTCCATTCACAAGAGATGGAAACAGCCCCAGGGAGCATGGAGAACAGGGGTGTGGCTTGGCAGTAGGGCAGGGATAGCACTTTGCATGGCAACTCACATGAGCAGGGCAAACAGCAGGGGCTCCTCTCCCACCATCTGGGAGCAGCCAATGGAGGCAGCAAACAGACTGAATAGGTGGTAAGGAACAGCACCTTTTAGCCCCAATCCTTTTAGCATACTAGTTCAACCTTCCTCAGCTAAAGTGTTGACACACCAAGCTTGATCATGTGTAGCTGCAGGAGTCACTGAACCAGCCACGTCAGAGGCCTCCAGACAGACAAACCTGCTGATGGGAGATGGAGCTCTCCAGGTCACAGGCTGCCAGGAGTGCCTTTCTGCAAGGCTGGGACTGGCAAACACTTACTTTGCAGAAGATGCGCTGTGGTTGAGGTGCTGTGTCCCCAGAGGAAGGAGCTACAGGAAGAAGTGAACAGGAAGGCTGTGTAGTATTTGAGCACACGAGGAAGGGGATGGGGATTATTTTCAGAGACATTATGGCCTCAAGGCTCTTAGGAGTCTCTAACTTACACTGCAGTGGAGAAGCAGATGGACTCAGAACCCTGCACAGTAATTAGCCCAGGGTCTGCTAGTCCAGGGTCTGTCGAGATGAAGACTGGAAGTGGTTCACAGTGTGCACCAAGAACAAAGTTCCTCCTCTTTCTCAGAATCTGACAAGTAGCACTGGCACCTTCTATAGCATGTGCAAGGCTTTGGAATTAAGAAGGTCAGACAACTGAGGAGGTACGTAAAGGTCCTTCCGGGATCAAGTGGCTTCCTAATGCAACACCATCTGTACTCCACATCACAACCTCCTGTTAAGAGGAAAAGGAGGGTAGTTGTAATAGGAGACTCCTTTCTAAGGGAATGGAGGGCCTGACATGTAGACTGGACCCAGCTCACAGGGGCATGGATAAGGGACATTATTGGAAGATTCCCCAGTATATTAAGGCCTTGTGATTCCTATCCTTCATTGGTTGTTCAATGGAACGGTGATGATATAACAAAGAGAAGTCCAAGCGCAATCAAAGAGACATCAGTGTTTTAAGAAGACTGATAGAAGGATCAGAAACACAAGTTGTGATTTCCTTGCTCCTTCTGGTAACAACAAATATTATTAATAGGAACAGGTGGATCCATCAGATCAATGTGCGGTTCTCAGGCTGGTGTAATCAGAAAAACATTGCTGCTTTTGACCATATTCTACTCAAAACCTGGTCTACTGACAACTTTCAGAGCAGGAATATGGAACTAGAGATTCACCTTTCCCAGAGGGGAGGAAGAATTCTAGCACAGGAGCTAGCAGTTGTTGATAGAGCCTCAAACTAGCTTGGAAGGGGAAAAGGGACCAAACCAGACCCACTATGGTGAGCAATGGGATGGTATGACTAAACTTAAAGAAACAAGCACTAATGGAATCTATTAATCAGTTTCATTGACTACAATGTACCACACATGAAATGTTTCTACACTAAGGCATACCCCACGGGAAACAAAGATGAGCTGGAAGCCTGGCTCTGTCCCAGAGATTTGACATTATTGGCATAAGTGAAACCTGGTGGGATAAGTCCTGTGACTAGAGTGCCCTGAGGGACAGTTACATGCTCTTCAGATGGAACAGGGGCAGAAGAGGCTAGGGGACGGCATTGTATGTAATGAAAAGGACAAAATATGTGGAGCTGAGAGGTGGCAATGGCACAGTTAGAGCCTCTGGATAAGAGTCAAGAGAAAAAAAATAATGTGGATGTTATCATGGGACTCTACTATAGACCTCCCAGCCAGGACAATGATGCTGACAAATTATTCTTTGAGGAACTAAAGGAGACTCCCAGGTCAACTGTCCTTGTCTTTATGAGGGACTTCATCTTGCCAGAAATCAGCTGGGAGCATCATGCAGCAGGTACAACCTGGGCCAGAAGATCCTTAAAAATCCTGGATGACAACTTTATGGAATAGGTCCTAAGGGAGCTGACTCAGAAGGATGTTCTTCTCAATCACTTACTTGTCAACAGAGAGAATCTCATGGATCAAAGTGGACACTGGCAGCTGTCTTGACCACAAAGAGATCAAGCTTAAAATCTCAGCTGACAGCAGGAAAAGTGCAGGCAGCAATTCAGGTATCAGGTGAGAAAACTTCAAGCTGCTCATTAGAGAGAATTAGAGAGTAATGTCCCCTGGGAAAATGTATTTGCAGACACTCAGGTCCATCAGTGCTGGTCACTTCTTAAACATCACCCTCTAAGAGGACACAAGCAGGCAATGCCCAAATGTCTGAAGTCAAGCAGACAAGGCAAAAGGCTGGCTTGGCTGAGCAGGAATCTTCTCTTGGAACTAAGACAAAAAAAGGAAGGCGTGTGCCCTTTCCACTGGGATCTTGCCTAGTGGAAGCAAGGTCAGGTGGCATGAGAAAAATAAGAGATGCTGCTCACCACTGTAGGGAGAAAATTCATGTGGTCAAAGATCAGCTGGAGATGAAGCTGGCCAGAATTGTGGGAGCAATAAAGAGATTTCTCATACAACAGGCAGCATAAAAATAATATTGGCCTCTTATAAGATGAGGATGGTCACCTCACAGACGGGGACACGGACATGGCAGAAATGTTCAGTGCATTCTTTGTCTCTGCCTTCAACACCAATGATGGACTATGGACTAAGGGAGTCCCAGTGTCTTCAGCTGGAGGATCAGGACTGTGAGAATTATAAACTTCAGTCAAACCTGAACTTGAGTGGGATCTGTTGATCCAGCTGGATCCCTACAGATCAATGGAGCCTAATGGGATTCCTCTGAGAAGCCTCACAGAGCTAGCTGATCTCATAGCAAAGCCTCTCTCAGTAATTTTTGAGTGGTCTTGGGAATCCAGAGCAGTACAAGCTGACTGGAACCTGGTGAACTATCTTGGTTTCAAAAGACAGGTGTCTGCTAAGACAGGTAGGAGTCTCTCTTGAAATAGAAAATGTGAACCCCCTCCCTCTGACAATTGACATAATCATTGAATACTTCAGACATAATCTGAATTATTATAATTTTGAATTTAAGGGGCTCTCAGGCAAAGATATGGGAGTAAGAATAACCATTCTTCATTAGGAAAATAAAAATAAAAATGCAGTATTATAAAACAACACTGACAGAGTCAGAATACAAACTGTCACCCTGTTGGTCAGGGTGTTAGTAGCAGTCTGAATAAAGGGTGGCTGCAGTCCTCTTGCAGTGACAGATGTAGTTCTGTTGAAACAATGACCCTGCAGAAAGGGTATATTTTTCCGCTGAAGGTCCAATGATGGGCCTAGTCTTCCTCTAGGAATCCAGTGGAAAAAGCTGCTCCTCTGGTAATGCAGTGAGAAAAGGCTGCCTGTGGTGTTCCAAATCTCAGATTATATCCAGGTAGGAATGCTTGGCTCCTCCCCCTGGGCAGAGCATCTCACAATGGGATGATGTAATTTTATCAGTCATGCAGTGACATTCAATGGCCCATCAACAGAAGATATCTTCCTGGAGGGAGGATGGGTTGTGGAAAAGATAAAGAAAACTGCCCCACCTGGTTTTAATGGCTGAGCTACTAACAGAAGATAACTGAGATAAAGAAAACTGCCCCAGCTGGTTCTAACAGATGGCAATAGAATACACACCCCCAACCACATCTTTCATTGCAACCAACATATGATCATTGTCCCAGTTTTCAAGAAGGGCAAGAAGTAAGACTCTGGAAAATCCTGGCCTCTCAGTGTCACTTCAGTGCCTGGTAAAGTTATAGACAACATTATTCTGGGAGCTATTAAAAACATCTAAAACATAATGCAGCATTTGGTCATAGCCAGCATGGCTTCATGAGAGGAAGTACCTGCTCATCAAACCTGATTTCCTTTTATGACAAGGTAACACACTCAGGTGATCAAGGACAGCTGATGTAATATTTTTGGGCTTCCGCAAAACCTTCTGGCAACAAAATGTCCAGCA
This sequence comes from Zonotrichia leucophrys gambelii, assembly GCF_028769735.1. Lineage (NCBI taxonomy): Eukaryota > Metazoa > Chordata > Aves > Passeriformes > Passerellidae > Zonotrichia > Zonotrichia leucophrys. The sequence goes on along the minus strand of NC_088200.1, from coordinate 43,670,524 downwards.
CACAGCTGGATAAACACATCATGTAATGGGTGAGCAACCTGCTCCTGGGTGGAGCACAAGGGGTTACAGTGAATGGGGTGACATCAGGCTGGGGACCTGTCACTGGTGGGGTTCCACAGGGCTGCATCCTCAGCCCAGTGCTCTTCAGCATCTTCATAAATTACTTGGATGTAGGACTGGAAGGGATGCTAAGCAAGTTCCCAGGTGATACAAAACCAAAGGAGTTGATGCCCTTGAAGGCAGGGAGGCCCTGCAGAGAGGCCTTGACAAATCAGGGGTCTGGGCCATCACCAACCATATGAAGTTCAACAAGAGAAAGCAGTGCCGTGGAAAGGGGGCCTGGGGGTCCTGGTCAATGAAAAGCTGAACCTGAGTCAGCAGTGCCCTGGCAGCCAGGAGGGCCAACCCTGTCCTGGGGGGCACCAGGGACAACATGGCCAGCCGGGCAAGGGAGGGGATTGTCCTGCTCTGCTCTGAGCTGGGACAGCCTCACCTCCAGTGCTGGGGGCTGGTTTGAGTGTCACAATACAAGAATGAAATTAAACTATTAGAGAGTGTCAAAAGGAGGGCCATCAGGATGGTGAAAGACCTTAAGAGGAAGCTGTACGAGGAGTGGTTGAGGTCACTTGGTCTGTTCAGCCTGGAGCAGAGGAAGCAGAGGGGAGACCTCACTGCAGTCTTCAATTTCCTCCTGAAGGGAAGAGAAGGGGTAGGAACCAGTCTCTTCTTGTGTTGACAAGTGACAGGAGTCAAGGGAATGGCCTGCAGATGTATGAGGGGAAGTTTAGGTCAGACATCAGGAAAACGTTCCTCACCCAGAGGGTGACTGGGCACCAGAACATGTTCTCCAGGGATGTGGTCACAGCACCAGCCTGACACAGCTCAAGAAGCATTTGGACAGTGCTCTGAGGCACATGGTGTGACTCCTGGGGATGGTGCTTACAGGGCCAGGTGTTGGACTTGGTGATCCTTTTGCATCTCTTTGAACTCAGCATATTCTGTGATTCAGGGATTATATGTAATGTGTATGGCAGAATTTGATTCTTCTAAGTAAAGCACCTGAGTTCATGCAATAATGTCAAAATAATGCCATCTTTGGGGACATGGCACCTGTTTTAAGACAAAATCCTCACAATATGAATAACTGGAGCAAAGACAATGCATTAAAATATTACTTAGAATTGACTTATGTTGGTGGTCAAAACAAGAAAACTGTATTATCAGGTTTACAACCCAATTGACTAATGCTGTATTTCTGATAGGATGTTTAAACTCTGCTGTAATATAGGAGAAATTCTAGAAACACTCAAAGTTGTATTACCTGGACCTACTTTCTTCCTTCATTCATTCTCACGGAGTACTCCTTCATTCTGGCAAAGAAAGAATCTTGACTGTGAAATAAATATACATATACATACACAACAAAAGAAACAAAGCAGACATACAGGAAAAGGAGAACAGGAAATTAGAGCAAAAAAGAAGCCTGTGGAAGCCATGTAGAAATTTCTATAACAAGACTCTTCTTAGGATTAGAGTCCAGATTCCAGTCTAAAGTCAACCCAAGTACCTCTATATACTTCATCTTCATGTCCCTAAGCTTCATATCTTTTTGAGGTCCTCGGAGTTGTCTATAAAAATTATAGCATCTAAATTGGATATTCATTAGACAACTGATTTAATGGAAAAGATCACTAGCGCTTGCTCAAAGAAATAAGTTTGCATTTGACTAGTTCACATGGTGAACTGTAACTGCTCTGTGAACTTTCTAAGAGGTTCTTGTAGACTCAGACAGAGGTAGAAACCATTTCAGTTATTAAAAGAAACCAAGTCTTTTTGGGCAGCAGCAGAAAAGAGGAAACTCCTCCCTTTCGAATTATAAATCTTTATAGTGCAATTCTTTATGGCTAGGAAGAGAACTTCAGACGCTTTTCATATAACCCCAACTGTTTAATCTGTACCCTTTTGGAAGTCAAGCTGTGTGCGTACGTGAGACAGAAACATTTTTGCTTCAATAGGAAGAATGATACGGTTCTCCTCAACCCACTGTAAAACTATGCGATTCTTACAGGGGAAGCAAAGTACATTTCCTTGGCAGAGAATGGCATTATATGGCTTGTGAGTCTTCATCCTCTTTTGTAGTCTAGTTAGAACCTGTGATCACAGGGGACCACGGTAGGCAAACAGACACTACATCCATTAACAAAGACACAAAATTTTACCTAAGTAGAAAGGCAACAGGGTCTAAGTTTCACTTACAGAAAAACAACTCTGAGCTATTCAAACAAGATCCTCTTTATCACTTCCTTTTAAATTTACTATTACTCCAGAGTCAGTCCAGTTAGGCTGTCGGCCGCTAGGTTTTAAGCAATTTGTTTGAAATTCTAGCAAATATATCAGTAGCAACACTTATTAATTTCCCTACCATTCCCTATGCAGTGCTCAGCCACTAATACAGACACAAAAGTGCAATACAAACAAGTATTCCACAAATACTTAATGAAAACTTTTGTTATAGTTACAGCTGAAAGGGTGTTTCACACTGGAAGAAATTTGCATTTTCAGTAAATTAAGATACATTCACAGGCTTCAGGACATTAATACAGTAGACAGAACAATGAAAAGATGTTGCAGATCAATAGCATTTTTCATCTGAGAATGAAAACATTTTCTTATGGTATTGGAGTAAAACTGGTAGAGTTTAGTCTTAATGAGAATTTACAGGTAGACTCCTGGACAAAGGGATTCCATCTGTAAGGGTAAACTGGGAGGGCTTTTGTTTGTTTCTCTTTTGTTTCATTATTGTCATTGTTCTTTGGGCTTTTTGTTTGTTGGTTTGTTTTGGTTTTACATATAGCAGTTGACATGAAAGATAAAGTGTTTTTTCTCTTTGTCTTACAGGGTGTGTCCAAACCCTAATTTATTGATAAAATCGCAGAAGTCTCTTCTTTGGAAATAATAAGAGCCGGGACAAGGCTACAGGTGTCCTCTGAAACTAATCAGAGATCCATTGGTTTTATTTTCTTTCTGATCCTTCACAATTAAAGCTGCTTCTAGATATTGTCTCCTGTTATAAATGATTTTCCTATATTAGAGTGACCAGTAAGAAAATATTAAGACAATTTTTAAATTGGTTTTACCTTTTTCTTGGAGCTTTTTGACCAAAGCTATGCTTTGTAGTTAATCTAAGATATATTTGGCTCACTCCTTTAAAAATGGGTTTGTTTATTTATAATGCCAAATAAAAAATTCATCACACTCTGCTGTTGATTTTTGAGTTTCCCTATTTTCCTTGATTATAATTTAATACATTATGCCTGATGGAGTCCTAAGAGTTCACTAAGCAACAGCTGGTTCTATCTGATTGATAAAAGAGCTTCTGGGAAAAATAAGTAGTTAAGGGCAAAGGCACACAACATGTGCACATACACCAGAAACTGCTACAAATACCTTAAGTAAAATATAGCATTAAAAAAGCAAATACCCAACTCAAATGTTAATATACAAATGCATTGTATGGATAATTAGACTTTGAACTCCAGGGGATTTCCACAAGTCTCCTTACAGCTTCCCAATACCATATTGCTTAGCATAGTTGTGAGTTTCTGGAAGCTAGAAAGATCTACTTTTTGCCCTTGATCCAGTGGTAGAGAGAATTAAGTCTGCACAGGCCAGAAGTCTATAAGTCTTGCCTGCTGAATATATAGGTTATCATAGGATACAACAGACTGAGTGCAGATCTTGGAAGAAGGCACAGATCTGTAAATGTCACCAGCCATTCCAATGTGAAGCAGTTGATCTGCTTCCAGACACTTTCATAATATCTCAGATATGAGGAGAAAATTAAATATATTTAGCTAGACACATTAGGGCAAGCTCTTAAATGAGCTTAAATTCTGCTACTAAAAAGCTGACTATTACGACTTACCACAAAATCACTCTTTGTGATTTACTTGTGATTCACACAAGATTAAAACACTTTGATTTTCCCTTAGAAGGCCAACTGTGATGTACCAATGGCACCTAATAAGACACTATAAGGATCAGGAAGTTCCCCAAATGCATCAAAATTTTCACACAAGCTAGGTCCATTTACAGTTGCATGCTTCAACCAGGCTGGCTGATATCAATTTGAAAAATAACACTGGCTTGAAAAAAAAATTTTGCAAGTCATAACTCATGAGCATTTGCAAATTCATTTCCAAGACAGAATTCTAATGACTTCCAGAAACCACCCTGCAGTCATGAGAAAAATCCTGGAAAGCCCAGAGTCCAAAAGTGTAACTAAGTCCTACAGGATTAGACAAACAGCACACAGACTTCTCCAGCCAAAATAAGGAAGTACAAAGCAGCTGTCCATATGACGGCAGTTACATTGAAATTGCTATTCCATCGTGCAAAAGCACAACACCAAATATATCCTACCCAGTGCACACACTGCTCTTGTAAACTCACTAGTGTTTGTTCCTTCCTGTATTCCTCTTCAAAAGCTTTTGAATGCACAATTTGCACTATTTTTACATCTCAATTGCCAAGCCAGCATCTATTCCCTCTTGGTGGTTTTAAGCTGGCAGGAAGAGTTAACACTGAGAAGTATTCAGATAAATAACATGAACTGAACTTTTTCCAAACTTAGACAAAGTCAAGATGAAAACCTATTGGTGTGTCTTAATGCCAGATTACAAAAGCTGTCAGAAGGCACTTCTATAACAAAACTCTCTTTGGGAGTTGGATTGTACTTTTCAACATACATTTACTAACTTGTGTGACACGCCTAACAAAAAAAAACCCTTGAGATTAATTTCTTTGTCTAAAGACATTGTCTCACCAGTTCTCTCAAGAGGCAGTCTGAAAACATACAACAAAAGCAAGCCTAGTTCGCGTTTCCTGTCAGTGTATAGTGGATATTGCCACCATTTAGAAAGTGCAGGATTCCTATGCCAGCAGAGTATGACTGTTCTGTATTGCACACTGGTTTTTCTATAGCACTATGATATGTCAGTGTATACTTTGCTAAAGAGAACTTTCTGTCAACAATCAGTGTTTCATTGGCATTAATGTGCAGTAAAAGACAACGAAGCATGACTCAATTAAACCACCAAATACTGCATTTAAATAACATTAACCTCTGACATTTTAAAAGAACAGTGCAGAATTTTAGCTGCATGATTCTTGTTAAGGTCAGTGCTTTAACATATACAGCTTCCCACCCCAAATGTCTCTCACATAAATTTGTTTCAGTAAGCCACCTGAGAATGAAGCCTGAAACCAGGATTTATCTACCACTGCAAACATTACAACTAAGGTTTCTCCCACACTTTTGTTTATGGGAACAAATTTTATTAACCTTCATATGGTGTTGAGGTAGGAAAGGATTTCATATTTAATTCACAATTCGCTCACTTTTCTTTTGATAGTTACCTTGTGAACTGAGGCTTACAAATTATTTTCAAAAGATTTTCAGTCAGTGAAAATCTAAAATGCTATATATATGAATGTCACAGGATAGAGTGTATCTTTGGTTCCTCCCCATATGTGCCAGTAGAATCCCACGCATTTTAAGGATTTTTGTTTGAAGTTCTAATGGCAAGTCAACACAACATACACTGAAGGTTACTGAAACTCTCGCCTGATTCATAGAAAAGTTGCCCCCACTTATTTTGCAATGCACATGTGCCAGACTTTTTAAGCCAAACAGCATTTTTCCTGTAACGTGTAGAAGGTACATGCCTTTCTTAACCATACTGCTCACAAGTACAGCATCCATGATCCTTGTTTCCACAACTTTTAGGACCACACTGTTAGTGTGGACTAAACTATTCAGATATCTGCAAGTTAGTTAGTGGGACTGCTCTGTGGGCTAGCTGTATTTCACACAAAATTAAATGTAATTATTTAAACATAATTAGCATTGCTTTATTTTTGAACAATCTCCTGTTACTGTCATGCAGTGGAAGATTAAAAAATTTGTTTATCAAGAAAAAAAAATAGGATAATACTTATACAATATTGGTGACAGCACTTGTGCTTAAAATCTAATCTTTAAATTTAACATTTTAATCTAATATCTTCTATTTTTTAATTACTGACTTTCATGAAATTAGTCAAAACGAAGACCAACCACTTATGAAGCTTTAATTTGGCATAGTAGAGCCATGAGAAGGCAATCTGACATCAGTAATAATTTTTAGTACTATTAGCTTATGAAGAGACAGGAAACATGGTACAATGGAAGTGGTAAATAAAGAACTGAAGAAAATTATTCAGTGGATCTCCCTACCTCCTGCGGAGCATTCCTTGGAAACAATTTCGTTTTCAGACACTTCCTCATATTTTGCTTTGTCCTGGTTCAATTTTATTCATCAGTCACTGGACACCAGAAATAGCAGACAAAGATTCAGTTTCATATGCATAGCTGAATGGCTGGTTTGCAAAGCACTGAACTGCAATACATAAAATTACATAAATTGCCCAAAATTCCTTCATGATGCTCCCCGTGACAGCAATCAGATCCATGTGAGCATGACAAAGACCATGTCACCTTCCATCTCCCATTGAAGGACAATTTGCAGAGACCTAAGTGAAAGTCACGTCTAAATCTGTAAAACTGAAGTCATAGTAGAGTCAGAGTACCTATACGAAAATGTTATTTTTCCAGTTTCATTCTGTACATAAAGATGTTAATTTATGCAAAAGATCACTGTAGGTTCCATTGGTTTAGCTGAATACTCAGCAAGGAGGAAAGAAGACAGTGAAACACTTTCTGAGTAAATACTGAGGTACATTTTTAGGCCATATGGAGACTATGATGCAAAATGATTGTCCAAAAATGATCAGATTACAAAGACCAAAGTGAAGTCAAGTCAGACAAAATCTAGTCATTTCATACTGGGCAAGATTAAAAAATAGGGCAGAATGTCCTAATAGATTCCTTTGTTAGTTTCGATTTCAAGGCTAAGCAACAACAGAATGGAGAAAGAAATGCTGAGTAAGCTTGGCATTCCATCACCAGCGGTAGGAGAGGTGCTCTTCACATATAGATTTCATCCAAACCTTGAAGCTGCCAGGGGCTTTTTGGGGTTTATTCACTGGAGATTAATCAAAGAACTACAAAAAACATCAGGAGAAAAATGCTACTAAAGCAATTTTGTATATCAGAAAAGAGTTTAAATATTTTTAGGAGCTTAGTTATAGTACATGCAAATTCATCTTAAATTTAGAGCATTGGAAAACCTTTCAAGTACAGAATAACTGCAGAATGATCAGATGCTCTTATAAGTGATCAAATGATCAGACTGACCTAATTGACAAAGAGGTTATGTAAAATATTGCCTTTCACTTAATCCAGGGTTTTAGCAGTGTTTGGAAACTTGGAGAGCCCTTTACAAAATAAAGTGTCCCACTAGTCCCCCCATGACTAGATACATGGACAGTAAGTCAGCCGAAAAACTGCCTGAATTAGTGAGCTCAAAGGATGGTGATCGGTGCCACAAAGTCACCTGGAGACCTCTCACTAGTGGTGTACCCCAGGGGTCAATATGGGGACCAATTCAGACTCATAACATTGTTAATGGCCTGGATAATGGAAGCCACTGCAAAATCCTCAAGTTTGCAGATGACACTAAATTGGGAGAAACAGTTGACAGGTCAGAAGCATTTGCTGCCATCCAGAGGGACTTTTGACAGACCAGAGGACTGATAGGAACTTGATGAAATTAAAGAGAAGAAAAGCTGCTCTGCCTGGGGAGTACTACCTTCAGCACCAGAACAGGATGGGGAACTGAGACTGACTGGGGCCCAACTGTCTGGGGAGCAGAAAAGTACCTGGAGGTACTTTTTGGCAGAAAAGTACCTAGAGGTTCTTGGTCTTCCTTTCTTACCATGAGGCAGAAATGTGCCCTGGCACCAAAGCAGGCCAACAACCCTTTTGGGCTGCATCAGGAAGAGAGCTGCCAGCAAGTCAAGTGAGGCAATCATTCCTCCCTAATCCAGCATTGATGACTCTGTATCTGTAGTAATAGCTCCAGTCCAGACCTCCCTAGAACATGAGAGAGATGGAAATAGAGAAGTGAGTCCAGTGAAAGACCAAAAAGATGACTAAAAAAATGACTGAAGAATAATCTTTTCTCATAAGAGAAGAGGCTGAGAGAGCTGTGATTTTTTTAGCTTGTAGAAGAGAAGGCTCAGGGAAATCTTATCAACTTGTGTAAATACCTGTAAAGAATATGGAGCCACACCGTCCTCTGTGGTGCCTAGTGACAGGACAAAAGGCAATGATCAGCAACCTGTTGTAGGCTGACTAAGGGGGCGTGCTGGAACAGATGATCTTCAGAGCCATGAAACCTCAGCTCCCTTGGTTTAACTTGGTAAAAGCATGCAAGATCTTTTACAATGGATGATACTCCCATAAATGCCTATTCAACTTGACAGTCATTGAATTCTGCTGAATTAAAAAAATAGCTGTGGGAGAAAGGAGCCAAAAAACCCGTTTACTACTACTACTAGTGTAGTACAGACAGTACTCTAAGGAATTGCTTAGAGTATGTGGAGTGATTATATCGTCAGTCCAATAACCAAAATCTTTGCTGAGAAAGATATACATAGTGTGCACAAAGGCACAAACACAACTTGTATTAAGAGCTATAAAACTTAATGCAGGGAAAAATAATGTATTATACAACCTCTTTTCAGACATGTGTTACTTCGCTGGTAAATAAATTAATATTAATTTTGAGACTGACCAAAAAGCCAATAATTTGTTGCACCACATTCAAAAACCACGGAGATTATTTTAACCCCACCAAATACAGTCTTTCTTCTAAGGAAAATAGTTGCTCTTGTGAAGAAGTGCTGAGATGAAACAAGTGGAACTAGTCCTCTTTAAATTCCAGGCTAAAAATGAAAAGCTTTGAAAGTAAAGATCAAGACCTAAAGCTCTGTAATTTTCAAAGCAAGGCAGAGCAGATGGTAGAAAACAGGATGGTCTGTTGAAAGCTACTGCTACGGTACTGTCTTGCCACATTCTATACAAGCATGACTTTTATTGTGTCCCCAAATGATAGGGAAAGATATGCTTTGGTAAGCTACAAACTACATTTGTAAACTACTAACAGGGAATCTTCTACTTATTTGGAATTTATAACAAATTTCACTTTACCAAATGGAAGAAAAAGCAACTCAGGGGTATCATACTAAAGATAATGCAGTTTACCACTCTCAGCTTCTTCACAATGTAAGAAGGAGGAGATTTTGATTACAAGTGGGACCTCTGACAGCCAAATAAAATACATTTCAAAGTCTCTTCTAAGTGGATGGCTTTAAGAGAAATGGTACATAACTCAGATAGTCAATATTTAAATAGAGTGAATGAGGTAGATGTTCTCCTTCAATGAAAACTTAAAAACTAGTTCTTGTGAGAAATGATAGCTTGTTAGATCATCCTATTAACTACACTCAGTTTGCTATTGTTATGATCCCTGTGAAATGACATAAAACCATGCCTGGAGCTGTAACTAGAGGAGATACTCCTAATCTCAGTAAGATAGGGATTTCAGAAAGAAATCCTTTTCCTGTCTCTACATGCACAATACCACATAGACTCGCAATGATGGGAAAGGTACAAGTAGACTGCAAATCTTCAGCAGTTTGAGACCACACAGCAAAAAGTAGGCACTTTCTTTCTCAAACTGTAGAGTGCCATGACAATATACCTTCATAAGTGCTTAAATGCATCTATACACAGTAGAGAGGAAAATGATCAGTGAAATATATTCTTTTATTCTTCATATTAATAGATCTTTGAAATTAAATTTGGAAAAGCAGAATACAGTACTTGTGGTGCCTTCAAGAACAGTCACTGTCATGAAAGAGTGGAGCCAACCCACTTGGAGGAAAATGAAAAGTTCCTTCTTCCCTATTCAAGACTAAATACACAAAGAAAATGAATGTTCTTCCTCTGTCAGCTGACTCTTACATGTAAGAGTTCTTCAAGATTTATTATGTGGCATTTCATGGCTCTGCATTGTTATACAAATATACATGTACAAAAAGGCTATGAGCAATGGACTGCACAATAAGAGAATATCTGAACATTTGAACCTCCCTTAGATTAAAGATCTTCCGTTGAAAATTAAAAGGCCTATTAGGAGTGCTTTGCTTTGCTCAGCCTGGAAAAGAGAAGACTGAGAAGACCTCATTGCAGTTACAACTTCCTCAAGAGGAAAAGAGGAGGGGCAGGCACCGATGCCTTCTCTGTAGTGACCAGTGACAGGACCCAAGAGAACTGCAGGCTTGAAGTTGTGTCAGGAGAGTTTTAGGTTGGATATCAAGGAAAGGATTTTCATCCAGAGGGTGGTTGGGTACTGGAACAGGGTCTCCTGGGAGGTAGTCACAGCACCAGCCTAAGAGACTTCAAGAAGCATTTGAACAGTGCTCTCAGGCATATGCTGTTACTCATGGGATTGTCCTGTGCAAGGCTAGGATTTGGACTTGATGATAACTGTGGGTCTCTTTCAACTCAGAATATTCTACGATTCTAGAGTACTTGAAAACAAGGGTAGTTGGAAGATTTGTTCATTTTAAGTGATAAAACATTTATGCATATATTCTTTTCCATCCAAAATGGAATTTCAGTAGTAGTCATGAAGCCTTAAAATCAAACCCTACATTTGACATATTAGACGAAATTACAAATTCCATAATGCATAATATTATTTTTCTAATGTATCACTTGCCCATACTGAGAAACAATCTATTATATAGATTTTGCATTCAATTTTTTTGTCAAAAACTACACAGCACATCAAAAGTTAATATCACTAGGGAGTTCTGTGATTAATATGAAAACAAATGGTATATTAAAAATTTCTTTTGTTCTTCATTCACAAGGATGAAAATGCTAGGATTTAACCTTTAAGGGTTAAAGAGTTTAATCAATGTCAATGTCTGATCTTCTGAAGGCGATAAAGAACAGTCTGTCTAGCGATACCCAACAGAACATCACTTTGTCAAGCCACAAAGCACCCAAAAGCTTGTCAAGTAAGTTACCAGAAACCTCTTTGTGGTTAGAACTCAGCTCCTTCCTGCTTGACCTATTATTTGATATTTGACCACTTGGTTGCAAGACACTTGCTCTTTCCAGCTGAAATGTCACTGGGGCATCTTGTCAGCTCCCCGACATCTCGGCCTGACATACAATTTTACTTTTGTGTGCTACAAGGCAGAAAATGCAGGGCAATGGCCTTGCTTTAAATTCTGTCAGCATCAAAGATGGGCGTCACTCTTGGGTCCTACCAACAACAACAAAAAAGGAGTCTATTTGAAGGTCAAAACAGCCATTACTTTTTAGTCTTTCAGCTTAAACTAAATATATTACCTGCAACACTGGTTTGGGAACTGTCCTTATAAAGTATATAAACATATCATCAGAAATCCTCTCTCCACAATTGTTCTTTCTTATGAAATGCAGACTTGATAAAAGGGTGAGTTTTCAGCGCCTGCAGGGACCAGATTCAGTGGTTAACTTAACTTGTTCAAATAGGCAAGTGGTATCATGTAGCTTTACAAGGAGCAACCTGACCTTCTCACATTGACCAGCAGTGACATTATTGTGCAGGAAGAGAAGCAGTCACATCATTTCTGTTTTGCACAACCTGCTTAAAGTTTGCAACTAAATGCTTGTCTTCAGTTGAGCTGACAAGAGAAAAGAGGGGGCTCAGTGAACCATGGCAGGGCTGCCATGAAATGACAGGAATCATTGGCATACATTTCAAATAGCTCTCTCAATCCTATTAAAGTATTGCAGTCCTGCTTTAAAATAGACAAGTATGAAACAACTTTGATAGATAGAGACTAAAATGGCTTATTGATTTTTTTTTAAGACTGAGGAAAATTACCCAAAATGTGTCATTCTTTAACATTTAAAAATATATTACATAAAAAATGAACAACTGCAATAAATAAAAGTTTAAAGAAATAACTGCTTCAGTATGCAAAACTGACAGGTGCAGAAATGTGAACATACAAATGCACATTTTCACAAAACCATAAAATTAATGTCAAAAAATACAAACGCTGAGCTACAATTCAAAGATAGCAAAAAATTACACTTTATTGCATCATTTTACATTAATATAATTTTTCCCTTCTAGAAGATTATTGATACTAAGAATCTGAAAATTCATTTTCCATTGTTCTTCTGGGATTGGATGTGACATCCAGGGTGAAGAAACAGATTGAAGACAGAGAACTGTCTCTGTTTTGCATAACACTGTAGGATGTGTCAAGTTCAGCTTGCAATGCCAAAAAGTCTAGGACAGAACTCTGGTCAGGCTGAATTTCTAGCTTGGAGCCACGCTGATGATTGAACTACCTCTTGTTTCCTGGAATGATAAATAAAAAATAAAAAAAAAACAACAAAGCACAAAGAGAATTTACACTTAGTGTTAAATTCCTTTCACAAAACTATGTATATGAAGTATTTGCAAGTGTTTTCTTCTTGTTTTAAACACTTACTTTGGTACCTGAGAGCCAATACCCATATTTAATAGAAAGAAACAAGGCATATTTTCTCAGGTATTCTGCCCAAATAAGTGTTAGAAAAAAATAATCTCCTGTATTTGAAGTGCTACAAATACTTATAGAGAACTTTTACCCCCTCTTCATTACAATTACCAGATTTCTTTTTCATCAATTACCAGATTTCTTTTTCATCAAATAAACAAATGTTTTCCAGTCTCCCCATCACTGTTACTAGGAAACACATGACATGCAAATTATGGAATGTATTTGGGTTTATTAAAATATATATTATCATCAATTGAAATCAAACACTTAATACTCTTCAAATGTTAGCCTGTAAGAAAATGGCCAGAAAACACACACTGAATGTACATTGATGGGAACATGATTCATATTTCAATAAGTCTCAACATTCAATCAAACAGATAATTCAACATTAAAGAACTTCCAGCACTAAAACATCAGGCATTGTACTTTGACAGATTATGGATAATATCAGTATATCAATACTAGCAATTCTTTTGAAAATGGTAAAAGAACGACATTCTGTATTCCCCTAAACAAAGAAAAGAAAAATCAACGACACATAGCTCTTCTGCCCTTTACCAATGCACTACATTGTGTGAAAATAACAAAAATTTAATCAGGTCTTATAACATATGAAAGCATCATATGCAAAGCATAATTATAGAATAAAAAAATTAACACACTGAATGGCCATTTCAGTATCTCTGAGGTTTAGAACACTTTCTTTTCATCATTTAAGGAAGAGTATAAATGCATATATAAACACACACACATTGAGGCAGAAACCCATATCAACAGACACACTAACTCATATATATTTGGAGAGAGGCTGAAGCGTGTGTGTATATTCATATTTCAACAAATCCAGTCTCAATTATATGTATAAAGACACATTCGTGAAAGATTCCCCTTCCCTCAGTTACCACTGCTGAAGAAAAACCAATTGTTGCCTCTAACACCTACTTCAACAGGTCCCTTTGATATGAACCCTTTTGATTTCCTGATTTCACCACAAGCTATATTGCAGCCACTCTAAACTCCTAGGCTATGCTAGACCTTCATTAAGAACTCATACGGAAGCAAATTTAGATGACTGTTTCAAGTACATAGTTAAAATGAGGTAGTGCCCTGAGTTTTTCTAAATTTTAGGTCTGACGAGGATGAAATAACCAGCAGGACTAGGAAGTAAGATATGTAATACTCTAGTTTTTCAGTCCTTCTGAGCTCTACCCTACCAAATAAGAACCCCTAAAAAGCCAATGTACAAATGAGATCTCAGTGTACCAGCCAACCTGAAATGAGAACTCGGTGAAGGCTAATACACCAATTGACAGCCTCTTCTTTGTACACTATAATCAACTGACCACACACAAAATTCTCTCTAAAATAAGAATCATTCATTAAAACCATTACAGCAGTATTGAAATACACAAACAACTTGTGATGTTCTAAAAAAACTTCTATGTGTAAAAAAAAAATATAAATCAATAACCTTCAAGCTACAAATGGGTTTTACTCTGGGTAACAAATATTGAGGACAAATTTAAACATACCACTTTCAACATCTCAAGTAATCAGCATACCACAATGAATGAAAAATCTCATGCTATGATTACACTCACATATTACTCTTTTCTAAGCTGTAGTGAGGGTTTTTAAAAAAAATATGGCATAAAAAATCCAGTAAAGAGGTAAGAAATCAGATTTCCTTTGAGAGTTGCAAAAATAAAAATTATGAAACTTAATGACTGACAGCAAGTCAATAGACTATGTTACAGCAAAAGCTTCATTGTTGGGGAAAAAAAAAATCTCTGGTTTAGTTATCTAGAGCCTGTGCTGTACTTATTACAAAGAACAGAATTCTAGTCATTGAACAGAGGGGAAATCAGATTTAATAGCAATGTGATTGGTGTAAAAAACAATTTTAGTCCTAAGAACTGTTTTGATCCAATATCTTTATATACCTTCATGATGAATAAAAAATTAGTACTCTATATGTTAGAGGAAAAAATACTCTGTTATAGTTCTGTTATAATATTCATTTTCTGAACACATACCTTTAGAGAGGAATTTTAAGTAAGTTCTAATTTCCCCAACAGACCACTTTCATCATTATTATATTTAAACACCTTTCTAAAAAGGGTTTTAAATTTAGAAACTCAAATGACTATGCCAGAGCTGTAGTGATAATCCATCATATAAATATGTATTTAGGTAATTTTTCAAAGAGAAATGATTTATCTGAAATCAGGTGTCTGTTTGGCACTTTTATTTACCCTGTAGGCTATACATTACTCCATCTGAACTGTTACACTTCACCAGGTAAATAAATATCTAGGACACATATGTCTAGCAAAAACATGCTTTCAAAATATTTATGTAATATAGTAATTGTTCATGTCCTGCGAACATTTTTCAAGTTTTGATCACCTAATTTTACAAAACGTGTTTTTTCGAAGACAAAATCTGAAAAGTTACTCTATATTATGGAATAATTGCTTTCTAAAATTTAGTTAACCCAAACAATTTTTTAATAGACATGGAAAAGATTTCCAAAACATTTTTTCTCTATTGTTGCTCTGTGACTAACCGACAGTCAAATTTAAGATCTAGTTTAAAGGTTGTCTCATGACATATGAGCTGTTTTACCACAGTTAAAACTCATTTATAGTGGGTTGCTTTACTATGATGATATCGTGATGGAATATTTTGATACCATCATTTATTATATCATTGTATTATGTTTTTATTGCAATGTCAGCCTACCCAAAAGCATCATGTTGTGATCAAAGATGCCCATCTTACATTTGTATATCCATATTTGTGGAATAACATGCACCGTTGGACACTTGAAATTAGAAGACCATGCACGTGTTATGACAGTGGTGCAGATAATTACAAAAGGAAATAAACTCTTACAAGTATAATGTTTATCTCTAATTGCAGGAAAAAAATCTACAGCTGAAGCTGCAGAATTAGTCAGAACAGTTTCAGCCTTCAAAATCTACACAAAGGTAATTTTACTGGACAATTTTCACAGCTTTTCAATTTCCCTCAGCTACGTATGTTATTACAAAAACTTCTTCCACTTCTCAGGTTTCCTGCCACTAATTTTTGTCACTTCAAACTGCTTTCAAATACTCAGTTTCAAAACACAGTAGCTCAAACTCCTCTAGTGCTTTCTTCTGACATGCAGCATGCTACCTTATTAAAAAATACATTGTTAGAAAATCAGAATAGTAGTGATAGGATTTTTGTGCATTAAGGCTTCTGGGTTATGCATGCAATAACAACTGGCTTTCCAAATGAGGAAAAAAAGCCATGAAACTGCTCAGAATCAGAAGAGACCAAATAAGAGACAAAAGGACATGAAGATTAATACTGAATACAAGTTATGAGAGTTCCCCACCTATGTGATGGTGCAGGTATGATAACAAGTTCAGTGTTATATCTCAATGTAAAAGAAACAAAACTGAATTACAAGGCCAGAAAGTGATCTGTAATTTGCCAGAATACAGGACACATAGGTGTGTGAGGATGCCTGTCAGTAAATTGAAATGCAGAGGGAGGACCCACTTTACTTTCTTCAGAATTCTAGCAACTCCTAAAATCTCTGTAAAGGCAGTAGCACAGTTTCTCAAGAGTAGGAAGAACTTTAAGTTAAACACAGATGCAGAGAATGGTGAAGGGAAAGTGAGAAATGGTCAATATATTTCTCCACAACTGATTTGTGATACTCACTCCTCTCAGCTCAACTCCACAACATACAAATACAAAGTAATATCAGTAGACAGCAAATCAAATGGCCGATAATATTCTTTTCAGCTTTTGCCACCTATCCTTCCTTACAGTTTGCATAACTTCACTGGTGCAATGTCAATTCCAGTAAGTGTTAAAAAAGGACCAGTGTCTTCAATAACCATTTTGCAGCACTTATGTGAAAATCCTATTTCCACATAAAAGATGTTAATTTTTCAGATCATTCACAATCTCCTACTCAGACTGCTATTTCCAAAACGGACTTGCCTTTTGCCAGATAATGCCAAGGGACTTCCAGTATGCTGCACCTTTTTTTTTTTTCTCTATCTGTTAAAAGTAGCTCCAAGAGCCATTTCTTACTTTCTGACTTATTTGAAATAATCAAATACTACAAATGGGTATTTAAAACTAAAGTATTACTTGTGGATGAATGTCAGTGTAATGCAATGTTAGTTACAAACTTCTGCAAAGCAGGAATTGTATGACCGAAACTGGAAAGTTTGCTTCCCGCGTCAGTGATCTTGCAATTCTGTATGCTGAGGCTGTAGGACAAAACTGATCCTGAGATCAGATATGGGTGATCTGACACAGTGTAGGAAAATGGTAACATTTGGTATAAATTTTAATTGTCAGCACTCCTGCCTGGATTGTGCAGACAATTTGCTATCAGAGAATAGTTCAGTGGGCTGCCATACTAAGTCAGAAAGGTAGACACACAACATACTTTGGATGCTGCTTGCCAACAAAACTAATGGCTCTTTTCATCATCAAGAATTTCCTATTCCACTTTCAGTTTTTAAACAAGTATGAGTCTGTAATACAGGGAAATTAAAATTTTTCTTACTTTCCTAATGCTCTTGCATTTAATTCATTCAGTGAAATCACACTCTGGAGGCTTAATTAAAAGCAATTAAGACAAAGATTTCATTATATATTGTATTTCTTTTTAAAGAAAATCCTGATTCATTCAAACATATTTAAACCTGGTATGTTTGAAGAACACACAAGATTGGATGCATTATCATGCCAGCTAAACACTTTATCTTCAATGTTTGGTTGGCTTAAAGACAAATAACTTGGTTCTGCATTGTTAATTTTGATGTTTTCTAAAAGTTTTGGCTAAATTTCACACACAGCCAATACTGTAAGCCTTTGTTCCAGATGCTCCACTGGAAACAGAGAAGTTTCCCAATTTTAGGTCAAATTCTCTGCATGACGCTATTAATACCAAGGTATTAGACGAACAAAGCCATGCTCTTTTTTTCATGGTGAAATTATTGGTCTGTTTTAATTTCAATCCAAGTTTCCAAATTCTTGAGTACTTAGTACTTTTAGAGCTTTTACTACTTTAGAACCTAAGTTCTTAGTACGTTTTGCCCATTATACCTACCACTGTCTTTCCACTTTCTCATGAGTGGAAGCAACTTCTGCTTATTTATTTATTTGTTTTGAATCTGGGTGGCCAACCCAAATGACTACTGCTTTACTTTCTGCTGCATGCTGCAAACAACACTGAAAGGTACTCTATGTTTCACAGCAGTGTGTAAGATCATCCCTGCTTTTAAATGATGCTTCTCTTGCTTCCAAGGAAGGCTTTTCTACTATGTGACTTTTCCCCCAGCTTCTCATTGCCTTACATCGGTATGTCATTCATGGTTCCCTCTCAGCACTCCACTTCTTTCTAGCAAGAAGGGGAGGAGGGGATTACAATCAGAGACTAAAAGACTCACAATGCCATGGTAAGGCACCAGCAGCTCACAAAGTAGTCCACCCCCTACGTAGCCTTTTCTTTTGGGAAAACAGTCTCTATTGCACTAGTTGAAGTGCCAAACTTCATATTCTCACGAGATATGTATTCAGCCATCATCCCAGTTCCTATCCAGTGAGACTGTCTGACGTAAGCCTTCAAAGTTTCATCTGTGTTGGATGTATACTGCTGCTCTAGCAGAAAAAGGAAAGAAGTATATTTACATTCATTTTGCCAAACATTAGCATCTTCTGTCCAATCATTTGAATGCAGAAGTGTTAGGAGAAAACAGCTTAGAGAACAAGGGTTGACACATACAGTGTGAAATCTTAAGGTGCTTGAATGCAATGAGGGAGAAAGTGAGACAGAACCACATTTCATCTCCCTAACAGTGCTACAGTCCACATGAACTTTGTGACAGGTCTCTGTCTCTCAGCCACACTTCACTAGCTTCTGCTGACATTCAGCTGTCAGACAGCAACCCTTTACCATGCCCCTAACATGCTCTACAGCTTCACCCAATTAACTCGCTTTCACTTGACATTGCAGCAAAAAGCTTCATAATAGGTGGTCAAGGTGCACGGTGTCTGCTTGCCCTCTAACTGCTCACGCACAGCAAAATGCTACCTTCCTTTTTGTCTGTTTGCGACGAACCGGCTCAACTACAATTTAGGCATTCTGCTACTAAATGGAACAAGGACAGTGGACCTTTGCCAGCAGTGCATTTATTAATCTCTCACCAAAAACCATCCTAGAGCTGATAATCACAGCAATTTTGGCAAAAAAGGAAATTACACTGATCCAGTTAAATACTTCAATCACTTTATACTTAGCAAAAATATACTGTAACAGCAATTTTGTTTCAAGGGGAAAGAGGGAAAAAAGTAATTTATTTACAATAGTAACACTTAACAACATAGAGGAGGAAGGCTGCAAACAATGAAAGTGTCTTTATGACTCAGCTTTCTTGCATTAAAAAATCTTTAGGTATGCAGAAGATTAATTTTTCCTATGCATTTCTGCCAAATACACAATATTTTTAGGAGTATTTTTAGAAATATGGATCTATATAACTAATAAAACAAATTATCGATTAAGAATATGAAAATTAACATTTTAGGATTCATTTGATAGCTTGTAGAAAAATAACACCAAACACACAACTCACCGTTACTTTGCTGACAGATGCTTTGAGAATACTTTGATTTGCTCACTAGTTCTCTCAAGTATATTTCTATATAAATACATGGCGTAGGTCAGAAAAGTCCCTTAAAAAATCAATATGTATGTAATAAGTATTGATGACACTCAAGTGCTCTGTGCTGAAGAGGGTAAGTGGATTGAGCACTGGTGTCTGGACAGTGAAATTATGAAAACCACTATAGCATATAGCTTCTACTGCCCTTATGGGTTTCAACTACCAAAATTCCAGCAAGACAGGGCTCAAAAACTATCAACACAGCCCTCTAAGATTCCAGTGTGCTAAACTACAGCAAGCTCACGTAGATTATGTATTCTATTTTCTTTCCTATCTACAGGGAAAGTACCCTTGCAGTTCTCTTTAAAAATCTTTGAAAGGGCATTTTTTCCACTCAAGAATTTTCATTTTCACAAAGAGAAGCAGACATCAAGACTTCAGAAAGTAGAAGCTCAAGGTATGTCCTAAGCATGATGCAAGGAAAAAAAGAAAGGAAATACATTGATTAAGATGTAAAGCAGACTCCTCTCATGACAGGAATTTATGGGAAGAACATAACCAACCTGTCTTTATGAAAGGTGGTGAAAAGCAGCAAATCATAAAGAATTGGAACTCACATACCTCTGGAAGAGGTTGCTAGTGCAGAAGTGGATAGCTTTGTAGCAATGAAGAAAATACAGTGAACACCTCAATCAGATTTCATGTAGGAAACTGGCATTACTCAGAATTAAAATGAAGTGTCAGGGACATGCATGCCCTCATAGTGAATAATATTACTGTAGATCTTGTAAATGAACAAATATTATTTTGGTTCACTAGGTATTGAGATTTTAATCTCTGGTGGTTGCAATCCTGAAATGACAAGAGAAATGCTGATGTCAAGATTTGCCAGCCCTTACTGTCTGCTACTGAGGAGTAGATCAAAGTTCACTCTTTGGAGACCATGGAACTAGGACCATAAATGGGATACTGAAATGGTTTATGCAACCTATCTGCACCTATTTGAAAAGCAGACTGATTGGAATCTCATATATAAAATACAAACACTTGCATTTTGAGTCAGAACACATGCACAGTTGCACTAAATGCGAATCTGAATCTCAGTTAATCTAAATAACTGTATTAAACTGAGTAGTCTCTTTAAAAAAGATCCTCTAGTGATGGAGCAAAGAATGACTGACTTATACCATGTTTCAAAGTGAACTAGTGTTACTGCCAATTTCATTTTCTCAAAATGGAGGTTTATTATTAAAATCATCAAGGTATTAGGAGAACAAAGGATTCCATCTTTTTAGCGCTGGCCAATACATGTAGATTTTCTGGATAGTCCACTGCAGATCTGCAGGCTTCTACCTCCTAGCCAAAATCCTGATAAGGGCTCCATCCCACTCCACCATAAATTAGATCACAGACAGATTCACCACAAAGAGGTACATTTGGCTCCCTGTAGGTTTAGTATAGTTTTCTAAGTTTTGTTTGCTTATTCAAGGCAAGTACTTTAATGTTCATTGATCCCCAGTAAAATTTAGCTGAGGTAACTTCAGGAGGGAATTATTCCTTCTCCCACAGATTACATGCAATATCTGAAGCAGTGTATCTTCAAAAGAGTCCTAAAGAGCACTGTTTTCCCTGATTAGGGAAAACAGTAGGCTTTCTAACAATATTGCTTATGAAGTATCAGTTGATATCTGAATAGCCGAGAAAAATATTTTAGGCTCTGTTTCAGCTGATGGCTAATACGTAGGTCTTCTATAAATTCAAGATCCAAATTACAGTAACTAGGCAAGAAATCAAACTTATCAGTTATAAACAACTTGAGTGTGGGTGAGCTACGTTTACTGTCTTTGTTGGTTTTGACCAAATCTATATATACAATTATATATGAGACTGAAATTAAATAAAAAATTAAATAATTACTTCAACAGTACTTTTTCTACTTACTAGATTACTGAGCAAATCCTCCAAGAATAGTTCTTAGCTCAGGTACTAGACTGTCTCTTTCTGTGAGACTCAATATGCAGTTCAAGTGAGCCCACTAGGCAAACAGAACTAATATTTCCTGCATACCAATCATATTTTAGATGAATAAACATTAAAAAAATGCTAATGGAATTTCATCCTTTCATATATATTTAAGCCAAATGTGTGCTCTGATAGCAAAGTTAAAAGCAACAAAAAACCCCAAAAAACAGACACTACCACCACATGCTACAAACAAAGAAATAAAAACAGCCCAAAACCCAGAAACTACCAACACATACAACACTCCAAACTTTCATCAGTCATGAAGAATATAGAGGAAGATTTGGGAAAATGTTTTTCAGCCTTTTGGTTTGTAAAACCAGAAAGGTGTAATACAAGTTTAAAAAATTAGGTTTTCTAAAACAACCCAACAAAACCCCCAGAACAGGGATGTTTCAGTAATTTGGTGTGCCTTGTACATTCCAGAATTATACCTACAATTTCTTTACTCAGAGGTCCCATTAAGATTACAGTCTTCTAAAACATCTCATATTTAAAGCACAGAAAACTTCAGTAAGTTATTAAATTAAACTCAAAATACTGAAAGCAACAGGATGTTTTGACATATGCAAATTCAAACTAAACTGTATGACTTGATGTGTCAGGAAACTTCGCAAAGCCCTGGTTAAGTTACAGTGTTTAATGTTCAGACTCCCAAAAGAATGCAACAGATTTAATAGACCTTGTGAAAGGAAATCTGATGTCACACAGGCTTTGAAAGACTAACAGGAGCATATAGCATATGCCTGACCATAAGCATATAAGCACCATACAAAGATTTCTATAGGCTTCTCTGAAAACAGGAGTTCTTTTAGGAATTCAAGGAGTTACACCATCTGGAAAGGATTAAATGGAATCATTGCACCATCATAATGTCACTGCTTTCCTAGTATCATCACATCTATCAGGGAAACTCTGCTGGTGATTAACCACACTATTTGTGACTATATTTTTAGCAAATTTTATTATTCACTGTTCATTTTAAAGGTACCCTCCCTTCCACCACAAGGAAGAAAAAAAAAGGGGGGGTGGGGTGAATTGATTGCTTGAGCAAAAGAGGCTCCTGTCTTTTCAAATGGTTGCATTTCTCAAAGTCAAAAAACCCCTCAAATTCTTGTAAAATAGGGAAGTGAAATTACACTTTAAGAAGCACATTTCTTTCTAAATCAATTTCTTTAACTCAACTATTAAACAAACTGAAGAAAACAAATGTTACTTGAATAATCAAGATCCCTATAATAACAAATCATAACAACAACTTTTTAGCTGACAGTAAAGCTCTTTACCCTGTGGAGTGCCCATTTCCCATTTTAAAAAGTTGTTCAATGATTAGTTTATTCAACAGGTCGAACTGCTTCCCAGACTTCAGTCTCTGGAGAAAACAGGTCCTCACTATGATCAACTATAAAAACTGTGCCTTCTCTACATGATGTGGGTTTCACAGAATTCAACTAAAAATTTTTACACATAACTCAGAAACAACAGCAACTAAATAAATAAATAAATAAACCAGATGGGTAAATATTAAACAGTGCATCTTAAATATGTAAGACTCAGCAAAAAGAAAGATGAAGATGTAACTTGCTGTCTGTATTCCCTTAAATCATGCCAACATTACAGGAATAAAATTATGTGCTAAGAACAATATTATGCTTTGTGCACTAATTGAATTTCCTGTCTATCTCCACAAGCTGTATTCTCTAATATATTTCAAAGTATATATTCAAATATATTTCAAAAAATATATTTTCTCCATTTGTCACATTAACTTTTATGCTTAAAATACAAAATGCAAGCAAATGGAAGCAGGCAAACATATTTATTTTTTGAAGAAATATGTTACTCTTCTGCAATCATGTCACAGAATGGAATGCAAAAGTTTTTTCACAGTTGAAAAGGATGGAAACATGCACAATTATAGGAGAAAGCAGAGGAAAAGAGCATTAACAATTCAACAGGAAAAAAATTTCATAAATTCTAGAAAGGCGCAAAACAAAGTTGACTGCTGTGGTTTGCATCTACCCTTCTTTACTCCACTCACTATCAATCACCCTTTGGCCTAAAGAGGATCCACCCTCCCCTGTGTGGACTAGTGTGGACTAGTGAGGTTAGTTCTGACAGTAAAATCTGCTGGGGGCCAATAGAGACAATACCTGTGCTCCTTGTGCTCCCATGATCTTACCCCCAGTACAGACTGCACCAGAAGCAGAAACTAAGAGGAGACAGAGCATCAGAGACAGTTGTGTCCCGTTAAGGGAAGGCTGACTGCGAGGTACCTCTCTGCCACCCAGAGGGAAACACAAACCTCTTAACACGAGCTTTACCTTTACAAAACACAAAAGTGTGTGTGTGTGTACACTTACATGTTTTTTAATTTAATTATTATTTTTCTTAAGGGGTGAATGTAATACTAGCCACACTATGTTACAAGCGCATGCTGCACATACACACATTACTAGCTGAGAAAGAGACAGGCTCCTGGCAACACTGCCCTAGGTCATACTCTAATCTTTTTTTCCCCCCTGTGATCTAGGCAGTGAGCTAGTAGTATAAAGTAAACAAGAACAGCAAAAAGACAACAAAAACTGTCTTTCTATCATCTATCATCCTGATCAAGTGAACTGCAATCCACAGGGTGCATCTACACATCTTGCACTCTTTATCAAAGTTAATATCTGAAGATCAGCACTGAATTTTCTCCTTATAAACAGTGCTTTAAATACTTAGCTTGAAACATAAAACCAAACAGGTGTGAAAACAAGAAAACAATTATTCACAACAGTATAACTTGTAGGATTTAAATTTAAAATGTCAAGAAAATATCAGAAAGATGACAGACTGGATTGCATGGATTCACTCACCATTTAAGCATCTATGCTAGACTCATTCAGGCACAGCTATGCTTTAATCCCCTCCAAAAATTTCTCAGCAAATTCAGAGTCTCAGAACAAACAGACATTCCCTTTATGTTTAACCCACAGTTTAGCAGGGAATAATAGAAGCTTCCCGGCTCTCTTTCTTGAAATAACTTCTTCAAAAGGGAGGAGGAAGCACCTTCTGGCCTGAGTAAAAGTCCTTGAGTCTGGAAAGAAGTGAATTTGTCTGCCTTTGTAGAGAATATTCCTTTTCTTCTCTAAAGACAGTAAAATGGTGTCCTTAGCTCTGTTCTTTTGTAAAAACTTTTTCCCAGGGTTAAATGTCCTGGTCTATAATACCCAGTTCTCAGAATAACACCCTAGCACTCCCAATACTTTCATTTCTACTACAGCATTAACAATATATGTAATAATATATGAATGTTTCTTTTAATTTGATGTCCTGGAAATGCTCCTTTGATAGGTGTGGGAAGAAGGCAAAAGAAACAGCAGTGTGTAGCCAACAGGAAGAAAACGTATGTGGTTGATGAATTAAACTCATTGTGTATTACCAATGAAACACATTTCAAAAGACTAGTGCAAAGGTGTCTAATAAGGAAAAAGCCATCACACGGCTGTCTCCTGACTTACAGCTGCCCTCCACAGCAACTCGGGCATTTCTGAAACACTCTTTTTCAGGAAACCCCACCTAGTATTTGCAAAGAAAATAGAAGACTAGCTCATTCCAGTATTTCTCCTTTGAAAATTGAATGAAATGAAGTGTAGGCATACACTGCCTTGCTCTCCACTAATCTGCTGCAGGCAGAGAATGAATGCATGATGATTTTTTACAGGACAAACTTGAACCTACACTTTAGACTTGCTTCCTTATCCAAATCATTATTTTCTCGAAATTAATCTCCAATTAGTTGCTCCTGAAGGTACTATTGCTGCACTGGCCCGTATTTAGGGTAAGAGATGAATACTGCTCTAGCTTCCAAGTGTCTTGTTTTCAGTCCTGGGAACTGAGGATTTTTGTTTGTGAGCTGGTAGTTCCAGTACATCACTAGGAACACATTTCTAATGCCATAGAAATGCAAACCATGAAGGAAAAAAAAAGGAAAGGAGATTACCTTCCTGAAAACATGACCCTCCTTTTTTGAGACTTAGCCAATGACTTGAAAGATTTGTTTTGTGCTTAACAGCGGAACAAACCTGTGGTCATTTAGGAACTTCATGGTTTCCATTAAACCACACAGCATGGACATTTGGAATTTCATAGCAACAGTGAAGTGAGAATGTAGATTTTACTTTTCCGAAGTACCAACCTCTGCTGAGAGTTAACACCCACACACATTCTCTCACATTCCTTAGCCAATTCATGTCATTAAGGAGAGCTGAAGAGCAGACCAAACAAAGGAAAAAACCAAACTAAAACAAACCAAACCAAACCAAAAAAATCCCACAAAAACCAAACCAACCCTACTTAAGCCTCTTTCTTAAGCACTTGAAAGTAAAATGCTAAAAGTGGAAATGTAATGTTTCAATGCAGCCCTCTTTCTGTCCATCTACAGTGTTTACAGTACTAACTCTCAACTGAAAAACTGATTATTGGAAACCACCTAATTACCCAAGCATTCACCTCTCTGCAGGTGTAAATACATGGGCCTAATAAGCCTTCCCACTGTGAAAGCAGTTATTTAAATTATATTAAAATATTAAAAACTATTTAATGAGCTTTTTTCCCCTAAAGTAAATTGAGTGTGTGCCTTAACCTGCTTCAGGCAAAGGAAGTTTCAAACATATTGGTTTTGAAACTAGCCATTATTTCCCATGTTGCAAAAATGGCAATTTTATTTCCCAACAGCAAATGAAACTGTCAGGAAAATTTAGATGCAATAAAATTGGGTGGTTAAACCAACAAGCTGGATTTGGAATAAAACTGAATTAAAGGAATTAAAATTAAGCATTATGTCAGTCAAACTTTAGAAAAAACTATTTGAAATGGGGGAGGGGGATGTATTGGGGTAGGGTTTTTTTGCAAAAGTTAGGTTTTGGACTTGGTGAGGTCCACCCATAACTACCTATTTTATGTCCATCAACTGTGTCACATTTGAAATTTGTGCAATGAAAAATATTTTGCATAAAATGTGTTGCTTCTGGCAACATTTCTGCCTAAATAAAAAGTTGTCAGGCAGTGTGTGACTTTAGTGGTACAGAGTTTTAAAATGGTGGCTTCAGTCCAAGGCTAGCTAATAACGGCTGACATGCACTGGAATCTTGAGGCCTAAATCAACATTGTTTTCACAGCTGTAATTAAGCCACCTAATCAGAAGCACATTTTGACGGGACAGTTTCTGGAAGCCAGACATTACAATTTCTTATGCCTGGAGCGCAGTGGCTCATGAGAGGTCCTCATTTAATTTCAGGTTTTAAAAAAAAAGGCTGTAAAATGAAAAGAGTATAAAAAAAAGCAGTATATGGCTGTTGAAATGAAGCAGGCCTATGTGTTCATGCCTTGACCAACCCTGCATCCCACCCTGCTTCGGCTCTCTGCCGAGTCCCCAGCTCTCAAGTGGCAGCTACACACAGTGAGATTAAGGGCTTCTGCCAAAGTCAACAGATGAGCTGGTCTGAACTGGCTCTCTGTGTGTTCTGATTGTAAATTGTGCTGGTGATGATTAGAGAACTCTAACACAGGATGTCAACTCTTAAAACTGTCCAGAGAAAATATTTTACTTTTTTTTTAAGTTCAGGAAATTTTTTAAACTTCTTTTGTGGCTTGGTACATAGTGTTGCGTCTATAACTTTCAGATGATTAAAACATGAATTCAAACAAATCAAGCAACTATATTATTTAAAAAAATACACTGTTACTTGCTCTCATTGGACATATTTCCCTCATTTAGGAATGTTTACATAGCAGTGGTGCTGCAGAATGCAACACTTTGACTAGTACAATACAGGAGTCTTGTGCTTCTTCCACCTGCCAAGTGGAAGACAGCTGCAGAATTCAGACTATCAGCTACTTTTCTTGTATGATTATCAGTTTGAGACCTTGTCATACCTGCTTCAACAGCTACACTGCCTTGTTTTTTTTCTGGAGCACAGCTACATTGGTAACTGTAACATAAACTTTCAACCCCAGAGGCCACTGTAAAACTATCAGTATGAAGGCACCAGTCACTGGGGTCTGATTACATTTGGTTATGCACTTTAATTACATATGGATTCTATTAACTGAACCTTTTGCCTTATAGGCAACATTTTAATCAAATTACTATAATTTTAAAATATAACAGTCTGACAAGTTTAAAGTTCACGTACCTAGAATATTGAGCATCAAAATTTTTTTGCATAGAAAAGGAAGCATTCTTTACAAAACAGCAAACATGTTGTTTGCTATTTATTTAGGGTAATGTTGCTTTTCACAACATTACCCTAAATTGCAGAATGTGAGTTATAATACAGGTTGTTGTTGTTGTTATTAGTAGTAGCAGTAGTAGTATTATTTTAAACTATATAATATATACTGTTTAGTTACAACTATTACTTGTGTAAGCAATACCAGGTGACCATGTGATCATTTGCATTAGGACATGTGCATTCCTTGGCTATGCAGTAAGGCTGGCAAGTTGTTATAGGTAAGTAATGGGATGATTGCCTCTTGTAATTAAGAGATGAATACTGTGTGTATGTTAAGAGAAGATTTATTGATGTATAGTTATGTTATTGTGGTTTGTTGTTTAGATGTCCTCTGTTCTTTGCCCGTTCACCCCCTCTGTACTGCTGCCACTGGACAGCCTGGGTTGTGCAGAACATGTGGAGAGAAGGCTTGTACTTGAGCACCTTGCAGGGGGAAGTTGAGAATGGGGAAAGGGGGGCAAGACATGACAACACCTGACTTCCAATCAAGTACAAGAAAGTCTCCACCAATGGCTGGCGAAGAAGAGCTGACTGGCAGACTTTAGGAGGAGTCAGCACTGCCTGATGTAACTCCCATTTTTATGGACGAGTTCGTAGCAGCCGATGACCAAATTCCAGTGTGCTGTCCTTTTTCCTTATTCAGTCCTTTGCTGTATTTTTTTAAGGTTTAATAAAACTTTGAAAGTGAGAGTAATTTCTCACAAAGTGATGCCAAATTACTTAAAGTCATGAAATAAATGCGAATATTTCAATAAAAACAGAATTTCAGGAAGATATTACTGGTGGATTCAGTCTTACAGAGACATTAAACTTAGTAAATCTTATGAACTTCTATTTTCACTTTTCTGATATTTCCACACTTTGATGTTTATGACCATCTCAATAGTCAGGAAATTTTCCTTGTGGGCCTGTCATATTTTTCTTTACTTACTATCACTTCAGGAACATTTACATGTTCCACAGCAACTAAACACTGGTAACAATACTGAGCAAAGTTATGATTATTAAGGTCCATATTTATTGAATTCTGCCCAAAACTATTTCCAGGAAAACACATCAACTCAGTAACAAAAATAGTAAGTCTAATTACTATCTGCAGGGCAATTTAAAAACCAGTATCGCTAACTCTTTCATGAAACAAATTCAAATGTGCATAAGACTATGTGAGGTAGTGAAAAAGCCAAGGAGACTGTTGGTTTTCCACAGCCTGGTTTTTGGTAGCAGAGAGAGGCCACAAAGCCGGCTCCTGTGAGAAGCTGCTGAAGCTTCACCCATGTCTGGCAGAGCCAATCCCCGATGGCTCTGAAGATGGACATGCTGCTGGCCAAAGCTGGGCTAATGAGAGGGGTTGGTAACACCTCTGTGATAACATATTTAAGAAGAAAATCAAAACAAAGTGAGGTGCAGGTTTTTTCCTAGCCAGAGAGGAGGAGAAGATGAGAACATGTGAGGAAAAGAACAAGGTGACACCAATGTCAGTGCAGAAGGAGGGGAGGAGGCGCTCCAGGCACCAGAGCTGAGGTTCTTCTGCAGGCCGTGGTGAGACCGTGCTGCAGCAGCTGTGCCCCTGCAGCCCTTGGGGATCCATGGGGGATACACAGATCCACCCACAGCCCTTGGGGATCCATGGTGGATGCACAGATCCACACACAGCCCTTGGGGATCCATGGGGGATGCACAGATCCACCCACAGCCCTTGGGGATCCATGGGGATGCAGAGATCCACCCACAGCCCTTGGGGATCCATGGGGGATGCAGAGATCCACCCACAGCCCTTGGGGATCCATGGGGGATGCAGAGATCCACACACAGCCCTTGGGGATCCATGGGGGATGCACAGATCCACACACAGCCCTTGGGGGAAGTGCCCACGCTGGAGCACGTGGATGTCTGGAGGGGGCTGTGATCCAGTGGGAGACTTGATGGAGAGAGAGGGCCCCTGCCCCCAGGGTGGAGCAGCCTGTCCTTGGAGGACTGCACCCTGGAAGAGCGACCCACGCCACAGCAGTTTTGGGAGTGCCTGTGGGAGGGACTCACATTGCAGCAGCTTTGATAGGGCTGCTGCTCGTGAGATTGGAGGCACACTGGAGGAGCACATGGAGAACTCTCTCCTGTGGGAGGGACCCCATGGTGCAGCAGAGTAAGGACTCCTCTCCCTCAGCAGTGGAAGATACGGGGTGACAAACTGACCAAACCCCCATGCCCAGTCTCCCTGCACTCTTGATGGGAAGGAGGGAGGGGTGGGGGAAGAAAATGTGGTATAAGTGCCTATTTTACTTCTTATTATTCTCCTCTGACTCTGTTAGTAATAGATTCATGTTTTACCTTTAAGTTGAACCTGTTTTGTCCCTGGAGTGTTTTCTCCCAGTCCTTATCTCAACCCATGAAGCCTCCATTAAATTTTCTCTCCTCTGCCCTCTCTCCTCTCCTCTGTGGTAGGGAAGAGTGAGTGAGAGACTTTTGTGGGTGCCTGGCATCTTTGTCATGTCAAACCACAACTGAGAGTTTTCATTCAGGACCTACCGGCTTCTTGTAACATCTGGGAAGAATTCCTCCAGCTACATCAGAAATAAGGCTCTGACATTTAACATGACACTGATAAATTCCTTTCCTTTATGCAGCAAGAGAACAGGTAAATAGTCAGGATTTTTTTTCTCTTTAGTTCCATCCACATAATTCTATATTTAGGACAATGCATCCTTGTTAGATGCAGGTCTTAGCCATAACAGATTGAACTGGTGACAAGGAAACAAAGTATATGGGGGAAAGATATGTAAAACCACTGCCCGGATCAGCCTGGTTAAGTAGGGAGAAAATGTCAGGAAATAGTTAGCTGATAAGTTTGAGTTTTAAATATTTCTTTTCTCTCTATCATCTATGAATAGGGTTTCATGTAGATCATGAGAACTGAGTGCTGACTGCTTTGAGTAGGGAGGAAAGTGTACATCTTGCTTAATGCATTTTTCAACACAGAAGTATGAAACGATATGTCAATCACTAGGATCTCAAAAACAAATACATACTATTCATGCAAAAGATCATTCTGCCTGCTTCTCTCACCTCAACAAAAGGCACCATTTCTGTATTTTCAATACTTTAAGTGATATCACTAGACATTTCTAGACAAAGGATAGACACAAACACAACTGTGGTGAAAAAGATATGACACAAAAATATAGCCATATTAAACCAATGTCAGCTAGGAGCATCAAAAGAGAACAGTTGTTTTCAGAGTTAGGGAATTCTAGTGCATTTACAGACGTCTTTACTTCACCCCTCTCCTCCATCTGAAACTCACTTTCTCCCCCTTTCAAATAAAGGTGTCTTTTTGGGTCCCCCAATTTCCATTTCTCCAGTACACACAAAGCTTTTCTTCATAATCTTTAGAAATTACTGTATTTTGCTCTTCATTTTTTATTCTCCTTTGATTCTGAGATGAAAACAGAAAAAGGAAGGAGTATCACCAGATCAGTGCCCATGCAGGTTCAGAGAAGCACCTGACAAGAAGCACAAAAGTAACTTCTTTTGTTTACCAGAACTGAAACCAGATTATTGTACATTCTTCAACTTCTGACACAAGTACTGACATCAGGTATAAAATCTTAGAGCTGGAAGCTACAAGAAGACTTTCTGAAAACATTTTATAATGAACTGAATTCTGTTCACTGTTCCTTCAATGTGTCCAGTCATCCTGGAAAAGAGAGTGTCACTGCATCCACACCCTGCAACCCTGCACTTGCAGCAAAAGCCCCTTGGATACCATGGATTAAAATATTTGCCATGTGACTAAATACGATGACACATTGCCATGCAGCACCCACAAAGAAACTGCCTATGACTGCACTACTGCACAATAAAGCACTTCTAAGCTCTCAGTTCAAGGTCTACTTATTACTGCAACTCTGAAAGAATGTGCAAGTATAATAATAAAGCAATGTATCTGAAGAAGAATAAAAATTAATAAAGACAGTAGAATTCAGCACAGTCCAGTTCATGATATTTATATTACTGGATGTTTCTAAACAAGAAACAGGCAGGAATGACTATTACAAAATGTTGATAGTTTCCTAATAGAAGAAAAAAAAGGGACATTTCAAAAATGTAAGGGAAATTTCAGAAGCAGTTGGTAACAAACAAAAAATCAGAAGAACTTAAAAAAACTGAAACCAGCCAACCAAGAACCCTCAGGAATAGAGAACAATAGAAAAAGGTGGGGGGGGAGGGCGGGGAGAGGGGAGGAGGATGGGAGGGGGAGCAGAAAGAAGGAAAGAAGAAGAAAGGAAGACAGGTAGAAAACCTACGCTGTTTTTAGCCGTACTGAATTTTAAAGAGTTGCAAGATTTAAAAATGCACAGGGCCCTTTTCTCCACAGAGTAAGAATCGTCAAAGACAAGTACGACAGATAGATAACTGGGCACTAATGAAGACTACAGAGACATTCTGCCACTGACTTCACTTCTCCCTA
The DNA here is from genome assembly GCF_028769735.1 of Zonotrichia leucophrys gambelii. NCBI lineage: Eukaryota > Metazoa > Chordata > Aves > Passeriformes > Passerellidae > Zonotrichia > Zonotrichia leucophrys. Next base: position 43,638,509 of record NC_088200.1, on the reverse strand, counting down.
CATAATTCTCTTCTCTATAAGCAATGTTTCCAGTGTTCATCTCACCTCTGTCCATCATAATCACATCCCTTCTCGTTCCCCTCTGTTGGCATTAGCATGACCACATATAGCAATCTCAGAATCTAAACTCTATTGACTAGAAGGAAAGTGCTTGGACTAGAAATGGACTGGAGGATGGAGATGTCAATTCGGAGTCTGAGATAAAAGATGAAGAGTTAGAATCACCAATTTTGCCTCATGCCATCAATTTTGTTTTTAAAATTATTAGCAAAACCCAAAGCAGCAGAAGAGAGAAGTGGTGTGAATAGAAAGAAAGGTGACATAGTTATGAAATTTCAGTAGAAACCAGTCAATTAGGAAAGCAATAAGCATGGAAAATATCAATGTTCATGGATGGGCCAAACTTGCATGCAATGTAAGACAGGGTAAGATCCTTAAGCAACTAGCATAAAAGACTTCAAGAAACAGCCACAACATGTGACACAAATCCCAATTTGATAAGGTAAGAGTCCACACATGATACACAACTGGAAGATTTCAAAAATGTATTTCAGCACTGAGCAGTAGTTACTCTTCAGGAAACACAAACATATGTCATACAAAGGCCTGCAACCAATACAGTCCAACTGCTGTGTTTGCCACCTCCATGTAAAATTTTGTCTGCAATGGAAATATGATTGAAGACAGTGAATTAAAACTAACACAGCTAGTCTAATTTTGAAACCACATATGTACTCAAGAAGTCACTGCTCCCTTTCATTTAAAATAAGGAAAAAAAATCTGTTCTACTTTTTTCACTAGAGAAAGCAATTCAGTGCAGAACTTCCTCAAAATCAAACCAAAACAGTATCAACTACAATGTTTAAAATCTAAGTCACACTGCAAAGCTGTGATGCCTGAAGTTATTAAAATTCATGCTTAATGTAACTTTTACAAATATTAGGGACAAATTTACAGAAAACCCAGATACTACAAAATATACCATAATCACTTTTTCATGGCAACTTGACATTCTCATTCTGAATGGTTTCACTTGTACATTAAAACATTTCATATTAATGCTTAGGCCTAGGTTCAAATTAATCTTCATCTAAAGGAAGAACTACTGTTCTCCCCAGAGGGCTAAGAGATCCCTCCACAATGCAATCTTTACATTGGCACTGCATGCAGATACAAACTACTTAAAAATCACTGCCTTTACACAAACATCCAAGAGCTGGTTTTCACTGTAATGTATCAGGCCACTGCAAAGCCCTTCATACACAGGACTAGCATAATCTTTGTTAAAAGCCCTCTCAATGCAAATGAAAGCAAACCTTGCTGCAAGTTTGGCAGACTTCCCAATCTGTAGTAAACAAGTGGTCATCAACAAAAACAACCTTAACAGGCAAAGGAGAAGTCCAATTACATTGGGCACAGGCTCAGCAGGACACACATAAACATAGCAGAAGACATCAAAAGAGTCTGGTTGGAAGAGGAAAAAAGCAATTTCAGTGAGGTCATTTCATTTCTTAGAAAGGCTGTGTAATCAGAAATAAACAAAGTTTTCATTCAACAATTGTCACTTCAAGATGTTAAAACTCAAATTCAGCACTGATTAATAGAGTTTATATTTGCAGTAATTTCCCATAGTGTTGTTAGAAGTAGGATGAGAAATTAATATAATTCTGTTGGAAACAACCAAAGCCACAGTCACAGCCTTTCCCTATATGTTTGCTACAGTATTTGTGTCATTTGCATTGTGACAGCTCTCTTCTTACAGGTCTCCTGTTTCAAAAAGAAAGACAAACAATACTCATTTTCTTTATGGCCATTTACTACACAAGACTAAAAGAAAAGACAGTAGGAAGGGAAGAAGAACAACAACAACCACCACCAATAAAATGAACTCGAAAGCCTTCTCTTTTATCCTCTGTGGAAAACTAAGAAGAAATGGGGGAGAAATACACTGAGTGTTGCACATCCTACACAGTCTCACTCGAGACATACTTGGCTACATATTTATGACAGTTTATGTGCCTGGCCTCCAGACTGTGTGACACAAATAAATCTGCATTTAGTAATTCCCCTAGAGACAGATATCAAATCTGAAGGCCCACCTTATTACCCTTAAACATATCCAAGCAGTTTGTGGGCAACAATATTTTTAGACCAGAAATTATTTTTGAAATTAACTTTGTAAATTTACTGAGAAGTATCATTCATAACCACAATTGTCTAAAAATAATTCAGATCTCCTAAGAAACACTTTGATTACATGAAGCTAATAACATTCTCATTTAACATCCAACATCTCTAGATGTAAAATTCTTCAGGTCCAAAGTTCAACTATTACTGTACTGGTAAAATTCACAATGTATACTTTTCTAGCATGTGAACAGGTCCTTGTAGAAGATACAGTAGTAAAAATTAAACCCTGTGTTAACTTTTACCATTCAATTTCTCTTCAGAAAAATTTTCTATTCACACTGGTTTTATTGCTCTATTACGTTTATACATAAATATTACTGTATTTCCTCTACAGAAACTATACAGCATGAAGAGAGATGCTGTGTAAGAAGCCACACTGGTAACACAAAAATTGCTTGAAAAGAAGACTTACCATTTGTAAGGTCCCTTTTATGAAGACTAGCTGTTTGGAGCCTGGACTTTAGGGCTGAAGTGTCAAGCTGAAAAGATTCTGCTTCTCTCACTAATATTTCAACTCTGGAAACTGCAAGTTGGTAGACTTCCATGAAACTTTGAATTACAGCCTTTAAAAAGTAAAGCAAATCTTTAGTGCCAGACAAGCTGTACTTAAATGCCAAGTAGCATACATCATTAGAGAAGATCTAATTTTTATTAATTGGAAAAATCAAACAAAAGTTGTAAACCAGGCACTTGGGTTGTAAGTAAGGACTTAACCAGAGGTCGAACATGAGATTTTGTACTTCTTCAAAAATCTGAAATATCGATAGCTCTGAGGAAAAGCAAATGACTGTGTACTCCAATTACAAAGTGACCTATTTTCAAACATGCAGTACTGCACTGAACAGTTGATACTATTTTTTATTTTATTTAACTACAAAACTCAGAGAACATGCAACTTGTTTATAAAGAATCACTACACAATTTTAGGTGATTTTTCATACTTTCAAAATGAGTCCTCCCAATTCATGTTAAGAAAATTAATTTGTCAGAAACAAAAGAAATACTGTAAAGCTACAGATCTCTGGAAGCAAATAATCTAACTACAGTATAGCAGGGAAAATATAATTGTTTTCATGTATATAGTGTAAGAATGTCCCAATTGTGTAATATTGATCAGACTGATAATAAAAGTTATCAGCACAAGAGAGAACAAATGATTTGACAATAGTGGTAACTTTATATATTCTAAATAGTCTAACACTTTTGAGATTATTGGTCTTTACAACCAATTATTGGTCTTTTTGTAAGTTACAGTTTTCCCCTTTGAAATGAGCCATAGCAAGCTGCAACTGTAAGAACATATAACAGATAAAATGAAATTGGCCTTCTGAATATGTCTGTAGTACAGACTTATAAACTATGGTACCACAACCAGACATTCACTAAGGTTTTAACTGTTTTCCTTACCTTGTTCTCAAACACACTGCTGCTTTTCAGAATAAAGGTAACCACTGAAATCTATCAGGTTATTTTATTGTTAAGTGTAGAAAACTGCTATGGCAAGTCAACACCACCCTATCTTTTCTTATCAGAAAAAAATTATCCAACATGTTTAAAATGCTATGGTTCTAACCCTGATAGTGTATTCACATAGCTCTGGAAGCCTGCCACTGTCAACTCTAGTCCTGCCTTTAATTTTTTTTTATTTCACATTCAACACAACTAAAATGCTGCATCTATTCAGAAACAATACCAAGAAGGATTGGGGATATATCTCACGCCACATAATACTGCCTGAGAGTCTTCACATGGCAACAGCCCACACATTAAAAATCAGACGTGTTTAAATAGGACTATTACTTGGGCCTGTGACCCATTGCATAACAAGCCGTGTCTCATATCTCATAGAAAGAATCTCATGTGTTCCTTTTACACATGATATTTAAAGGTTTCACTGAACTAGAATGTAGAGACATTTCCTTAACTTCGTCCTTTTACCTCTGCTACTACAAAGCTAGTGAAGCCACTAAGTCATACAGCTTCATCCTACATCTCCACAGGTACTCTAAGGCCATGCAGTTATCTGAAACAGCATTTTTTAATTCATTGCTGACTTACACAGATATTTAATTTGTTCTCTCATTTAATTAATTTTAAAATTTTAAATCTAGGAAAAAATGTAGTCACAAACTTTTATTTTCACACATAGCAATTTTTTTAATAGCTTAGATTTCTTTTTAGTCCAGAAGAAAGTAGTTTTGCAGTTACTAATGGTTCCTTATGAATGTGGAAGATGGCATTTATGCACCCATTTGTACACAGTCCTTCCAGTATATCACAACTCCCTAGCAAAGAGTCAGAGTTAGTTTAGGCCTTTCTTGCCTAAATTATTTTTAGGACTTCCAGGGGTGGCATGAGCATGAAGAATACTTATTCTAAATGCCATCTGGGGAAGGGCAAGTATATTGGGTTTTCAGATGTGCCCCTGGAACGCACAAATGATTTTAAGAAACTTATGTCAGTCTCAGATTGAGAGATCTGTCTTCAACAATTCAAAAGTTACTGTTAAGCCTGATACACAAGGAATGGGCATAGAACCCGGCCACATGCAAGTTATAATATCTGTCACCTACTCCTTAAAGGTATCTGTGTAGGAGTTCAGAACTTCAAATGAGATCCCTATTTGAACCTTACAGATACAAATATATCTGCAGCTCTGCAAACTGTTTCTGTTCAAGAAAGTCAGATGACAGAATTTCCCAGAATGCAAATCTGGCTCTGCAGAAATTTCTTCCACTCCTCCTAATGAGTGCTTTCTTTTGTTTTTAAGTACACATAGCAGTAAGAGATATATATATAGTTTTTAAGTATACATAACAATAAGATGTTTCAGCAACACTCCGGATTAATTTTTAAAACATAAAATTTGGCATTTGTACACTTTTGCATGGTCTGCATCTAAGCAAGCACTTCTCATTTTGAATGTGCTGGTAATAGTGTGACATTAAAACTGAGAACAGACCATAAAACAATAAAAATTTGTCTTCAGTTACACACAAAATGTTTCAAGAACACACACCAGAAAATGACTTCTGTTCAGAAAGGCAAGACATAGTGATCCCCAGACTTACAGGAACCAATATAATCGCAACTCATTCTGAAATCTAAAACATTTTTAGACGAGAATTGTAGGAAAGTTAGGGGGGAGAAGACTTAATTAAGGAGGTCACAGAAACAGTGGAGTTGAAGAATAATGATTTTAAACATTACTGGGTCTAGGTGTTCCTCCTTGCTTGTGCAAGGGGCTTAGACCAAAGGACCATCAGAGGTTCCTTCCAACCTCAAGCAAATGCAGCGGTTAGTACAAAGTCATCCTAGAGACTGAACACAAATCCAGTGACTGAAATTCACCTAGGATTGTCAATTTTAAGAGCAAAAATTGTACATAATTGCTTCACAATAATCAAAAACAAAAAGAAGAAATAATCGGATGCCGAATGGGTTTTTTACAGCAATCTCTTTCCTTTCTTTTCACTCCGCTCAATGCTTTAATGTATAGAGGATGTCAATATCAATTATGACATCAACATCCTATGTCACATAGTACTGATATGGCAGAAGCAAATGGCAGGAGTGCTTTTAATCCAAAAGTGTCTGTGAGAGGAGACCTGTGCTCCAGCACTAAGACAAGACACAGGCAGCTTCATGAAAACTTCAGAGGCATGAATTCACAGGTAACTGGCTACAACTCACAAGATAGAACTATATTCTTAGAGTTGGCATGGAAAAAGGATGCTTTTAGGCTGAAGATGTTGGACCAGGGAGAAAATGTGCAAAAGTGCCCAAATTCTCTTTTCAAGTATAACTTTCAATGGACAGATTATTTTAAGTCTAAATACTTCTGACAATCTCTTTTTTTACAGTTACTGAACAGTAGCTGTAAAACAGTATCCCTATCCAGAAAACCCCTAAGAGGGAGAGTCTTAGGAGTCCCTAAGACTTTAACTGTCTTTGAGAGCAAAATTAGATTTTTTTTTAAAAAATCAGGTCACATCATAAGGGAACTAAGTATTTTAAACTTTAGATCTTTACTCAATTAGAAAAAAGGCCTCTGGAGATTTTGAGTGGAAGAAGGCCTTCAGGACTTTTCAGAGAGGTCTCATCTGTAATATGAGGGTATGCATAAAAAGTTTTGGCTTTGGCTACAAGTTGGTGAGGAAGAGAAACTGAAGTTGAGAGAAAAATAAAATTAACTAAGTTGATGCTGTTTATAAGCTACAAACCAGTGAACATCAGAGCAAAAGAGCAACATTTAAGTCACGCTTTCTTTCTCCATATTAATCTTTAAAAGGACTGAAAACACTTAAGCTTAGGACAGTTCTCCAGGGGACATGTAAACCCATGTTTTGTAACAGCCCATGCATGCACTTTTGAATAACCAGTCACTGTCTAATTCTGTACACCATTTCTATAGCCAGTAATTTTCAGGTGGATGGTGCTGTAGATGCCATAAAACTGCATTTGCATGTATTGCTGCCTGTAAATCTACAAGACTGAAAGACCTCAATCTCCAGTACTTTATTTCAAGTATTATTTCATTTGAAATACTTTATTTAAAGTGAAAAATGGCTAATACTGACAAATTACATAACAATCTTCAAGAAATTGGAAACACAAAAAGAAAACCAATCTTTTTAAAAAATTAATTTCTGAAATCCAAAGGTTATTCAAACTTCAGCTGTTCTCATTGAAGTTATAGTAGAAACATACAACAAGAAATAGAGATCAGCATATGCAAATTAGCAGAAGACCTCTCATCAAAGTGTTAATGTATTTATCATACATTATAAAAACGGCCTTTTAAATTCCCACCTAAAACACTAAACATGTTGTCTCCCTTGTGCTTAGTGTTTGGATATTGAGAAGAGAGTTTAAAAAAATTATTTGGATTATGAGTTACAAACTGTAGTTAATGAAAATTTCCATATAAAGTTTTCCACTATTCTAAAGTTACAAATAAAATACTAAATTATTAAAAATCAGTTTCTTTATTTTCATATCAGTGCTATTACATTATCTCAGGACTTATTTGACATGCTGTTATCCTAGAACTGCATCTCATGTTCGAAAGAAATAAACTTAAAGGAAGGTTTACTGTGCTGAAATGATGCTTATTAAAAGGTGTCAAAAAGACTAACAGCCTGACAATATAAGCATTGACTTTGTAACATCAGATGGAGCAGTCAGAATAACAAGGCCATCTACTTTATATAACATACTTTAAAAACCAGAGACATACAGAAAAGTTGTAATTCGTGTTTGACTGCTTGGCCCTTCTTTCAGGAATTATTCAACTAAACAGCGTTAGCACATAGCAAATTACCACAGGACTATGTATACAAAAAGATAAAAAAGAACAAGAGAGGGAACAATGAATGAACTTCATAAGAATGAAAGATTATCACTGGCTAACTAAATTAACAAACTACTTACACAAGAATCTGAAAAGACTGAGAATTTCATTCCTGGTACAGAGTTTGGCTGAAGTGGAATTCAGGCAAAAACAACTGGCAGAAAACAAAACTCCATGGAGTGGGGTTCTGTATCTGTATCATTACTGCCTTGCTTTGAACTTACATACATAAGATTCATTAAAATGAGTCCAGAAAACAAAACATACATCAATTAGTTTTTGTTTTCAGAAACAAGATTTCAGGATAATTATTATATCTTTAAGAGAGCTATATTTTGAGATGAAATTATTGCAATAAATTTTCCCCATACATTTGAACATTTGAAAATCCATCGTGACTGCCTTGACCCATACAAAAACATGTAGTGGCATCAGTGAAGGATATAAATACAGCAGCTTCTCTGGAATGGGGGAAAAAAACCTCAAGGGAAACTGCATTCAGCAAAATTGCACTTTTGCAGCTGTTTGGCACTTCTTTAATGATCTATTCTCCTTGTATCTCATTTCAACACTAAACTTTTTGTTCAGTTCCATTCAAGCGTGGCATGCACAATTTAAATGTGCCAAAAAGCAGGTCAGTTTTGTTACAACTTTTTTTTTCCCCCAACAAAAGCTGACTCAGTGCCACACACGGGGCCTAACTCTATCCCCTTCGCTTCAATAACAATTACTTTACCCTGTAGGTCTCAGCAGATACCCCAAGGGAATGAAGCTCTAAATAAAAGGCTAGATTCTCTGCAAGAGGTAATGACATGACTTCCTACAAGAAAATTGAAAGAGAGCATTGAAATTGACAGCGACGCTAGAGAAAGTGCTTCTACTGGAAACCACAGTGGATAAGCATAACAACAATTGCCATGAAAATTATTCCAAAGTGTAAGACTTTCAGAAATTACCTCAATCTTTTAAAAACTCATAAATTAAGACAAATGTGCTTAGTTGGTATGACCAGGCAGAAAGCATCCTGAGAATTTTATAGCAAAGGAGCTAGCTACCTGCAGCCTTGACTATTTAGAAATAACTCTGGAATATGCAAGAAAATTGTCACTTCACAAAATTAAGGAAATACCAGTTTTTAAAGGCCAATAAGACCTGGTCTTTATATGCAAAGAACATTCTCACTGTCTATTGCACAAAGTCAAGCACAGTTGCATGCAAAATGTTAAGGAGAAAGAATTCTGGCCCCAAAGAATTTGTATACAAATGGGGAAAATGCTACCACTCTTCCCATCCTCTTAGAGTCTTGATTCAAAATGAATATGTAAGTTTGTGAAGAAAGGTTAGAATTTTTCAAGGAAGTGACTTCAGTGAGAAAGAAATGGAAACGGAAAGAAGTTTCAGGCTGGTATCCTGTCTTCTTCTCAGTGTGTATCAGCTTCTTTTGCAGTGTATATTCTAGACAGGGATGAAAGAGAGAAGGGTAGTCACTGACACTACTATAAAGCCTACATTTTAAGTGAGCATGAAAATCTACCTAATGCAAGCATAATGCATTATCACCGATGAGAAGAGCCAAACAGCAACAGTTACTACAGAAGAGTCCGGATGCAGTCTTACTACAAAACACAATGGTATCCAATCACACAGTCAGTGTTGAGGGAAAGAGAGCAAAACTTCCCATCAAAATTCACGTGAAATATCCAGTAAAGTACAAGTTGTCTGAAACTTGATGGTATTGCCTTTGGCCTATTGAAGTGACATCTTGGAACCAGGAAAAAACATACAAATGTTGAAGTATAGAATTCTGTTTCCCAAAACCGAACATATGTTACTAAAATAAATTTTAAAAAGCATAGTCTCATTTTCTCATTCCTTAAAATGACATATTATTCCTCATATCTTACATAAGGATATCTTTTATAAACAAAACCATTTTTATAAATAAATGTTACCTAAACACTAAGCCTTAATTGCCTAAAATCTATGGATTTACTATGGGTGAATGTGCAGAACATTTCAAGGAGGGGACAGAGGCAAATGTTAAGCTATCAGATTGTGAAGTAGAAAAATCTAAACCAACTTCACATGGAATGTAAATGTGAAGTAAATATGAGATCTGAAAAACTCTTCTGCTGTTTGAAATGCTGTCTACAAACTGTCCATCATAAGTAACTAATTCAACTATTTGCTAAGATAGTAGTTTACTGAAAATTAGAATATTATTTTTCATTGGTGTTAAATAGTACTCTCTTAACTAAGACCAATTTCAATTACTTTTAGAAAAGAAGTATGTTTGCGAAAAAAATACTGACTTAGTTTTAACTGCTGTAGAAAAAGCCTGTTGCTGACTCCAAGAGAAAAAAATCTGAGCTCATATAGACATTTCCTTAAATATTTTGGCTAGAGCTATGAAGTACTATAGATTATTCCCTTCTGGTCACAAGAAACAGCTTTAAAATTGCATATTAAAACATTTTCAAAGTGAATTAAATATTTTACATATGGATAGAAAGGGGAAATTCACTTTTTCTTTTCCACACAAAAAGCAGAGCATAGTATATGATCTAGTTGCCATTTACTAAGAGAGACCAAGGTCTCTTCCAGCAGGTTTAGTCAATATGACAATTGTGATTGTATGGCTCACACATTAATACTCACTACTGAGTCCTAATCCCTGTACCAGATTTTAGGTGAATGCCCAAGTGTAGAAAACTGTGCAAAGTTATGTGAAACACTTGCTTCATTTCTTCTGTTTTTCTTAAGAATGCTCATGGTAGCACTGCATTTTAATTCAACAAATGTATTTAATCCTACATTAAGCAATATTTTGTAGTTTTGCAAGGAAATTCTGAAGTATACCTGTTTGTTTGGATCACAAATTAAGTTTTTCACTTTGGCTTCCAATTAATTACACAAATTCAAGATGGCAGTACAGGAAAAAGCAGGAATCCATTTGCTTTTGAGACTTAATTTATGCTTTGAAAATGTTTTATTAGAAATTTCAGTGACAACAGCTTTTGTTCCAAAATATGAGGAGGAAATTTAAACACAGTATACCTAATACCAAATCTCACGATGAGCACAAACATTAGCAACTCTCTTTCCAAAGTAAATGTCTGACAGAAGGGGCATCATCACTGAGCTTGAAAATTTGCTATCCTTAAAGGTTAGTATTATATAAATAAAATATTTTTTCACAAAGTTTGCTTTTAACCACTATAATCTGAGGAAGATCAAATAAAATTATCCCTATCATCTCTGAATATTTAGTTCTAAAACAATGGGCTTAGAGCTGAAGAAAACTCTTGTTGGGAAAAAGTGATTGTGTTTGTCTGTCTTTTTGCCATTTGCCATATGAGAGATTAGCTCAGCTCAGAAAGGTATATATCCCAACCAACACAAGCTAAAATCGGTGGATGGATGAATGAGACTCCCCTATACTGAAGTCTGGCCTCTGAGGTCAAGAATCTGAGTAAGAATGCTTTTCACTTAGAACAACAGCAACTTTGGTTGAAAGAGCTGGGTGATACATCTGGCCCAGGTAGCTGGACAAGCAAGCCACAGATTGAGATGTAATCTGAGCTCTGGGTGGGAGCCTGTGAACTGCCAAATTTCAGGATAACAAGGAGTATGAATATGGATGACAGCAGCCAGGTGAATGGATGGTGACAGACACATCAGGAGCTGGGAATTCCTACCTTTGGAATAACAAAGGAGATGAAGATTGGTGACACCATCTAGGCAGATGGAAACAGAGAGTGGGGACACAAGCTAATGACTCAGGAGGAAGAGCAAGACTTGCATGTGGGGAGACTGAGGCTGTAAAAGATCTGGGGTTCCTTTCCTGGGGGTCTTGCCCAGAGGGACCAGCTCGAGCTGTTTCTGTGTTACTGCACTGTGAATAAATGGCTTTGTGGCCTGAGACATGTGAGACACTGCTATGGGACACCTGGGACCTGTGAGGAAACTGGTCTGAGTGCATGTGAGGGTGGGCTGTGTGAGGAGTCAAGCAAGGCACCCATCAGCTCACTGGAGCCACCCACTGTGAAGGGCTTCACTCCCAACAGTGAAAGCCTCTGACGTTGGGAATTGTCTCTGCCAGAGTCTCATGAACGGCCAGACTGGGAAGTTTCCTTAGCAAAAGAGAAGAAGACACTAACTTTTCTAATGGTAGAGCTCTTATTTTGGAAGACATGACTTTCTGCTTTGTCTTCAGCAAATGCAGCAAGTCCCTTTTCAGTAAGTGGGAACTTATGATAAGACTGCAGAATGTGATTTGGATTATTAGGTTGGGAGCCTGGCAAGTAAGGCCATTTCCCTGTTCTGGCCAAGAGTCAACAACTAGATCCAATTCCTTAGAAGCATAAGATATAAAGTGACTTTCTGAATTCTATTTATAAAACTGGATGCTTATAGCAACTATGTAAGGAGAAAACTAAGGAGGATAGGCAATGTTGAGGTAAGTCTGCCTAGAAAGTATGAAGTATCCTTCAGTAACAGAATCAGAAGTAAAACATCCCATATCATGGGGTGTTGTAATGAGATTGAGAAGGCCTTTTCTAATCTTTCTACTGAATTTGGTAATGACTGGCATCACAGTATCATGTACTTGAGTGGTGACCTTAATGGTGGATAAACAAAAGCAGATGGCTCTTATCCACGGATCCTAACTGAAAGGCCTAAATTAACTTAGGCCATCCTAACTTAAAAAGAGCCGAGGGAGTAGCATTTTTCGAACTACTTCTGATGTTAATTCACCACTATTTCTTTTATCCATTTTTCAGAGTAGGGCCACTACTTGCAGTAAGGTAATTTATGAGTAATTGTGCCTATGAATGTTGGTAACAGAGAAATCATTTCCATAGTTTACAAACTCCAGAAACTATAGATGATTTCCACTATTTTCAGAACATCTGCCAATTACAATGGTGAAGCCTGGGAAAACTTCTGGAGACATTTTAGCACTGCTTCTTATACTCTTATTTTTTTTGTCCTTTTCCCTGCCAAATCTGTTTCTAAGCAGGAACAACCAGCTTACTGCTATTCTATGTGCCCTCTAGGCATAAAAGATTTATTCAATCCCACAGTCCATATCTCAAAGGAGTAAAATTTGTGGCAAGTCTCATGTGGAATAAGACAGAAAAAATTGAGCATCTAGGACAGTGACCTTTTCCAAGGTCCAGTCAAACATCACATTTTGTCATGTAGGGGAATCTCTGCTCAAAACCCAGTCCTGTGGTCTTTGGAAGCCTGTGTAAAAACTTGAGAATATAAACTTCAACTAGTAACTTTTTGCTTGCACACTATTAACCAAGAAACAAAAATATCTGAGATTGGAAAAATGGATGGAGGGAAAGTCTAGCACTATACACTGTGTCAATGGCAGGTCTCTCCCTTTAGTATTTTTCAATTAAGATGAAGAGAAAGAGGGGGATCCACCAATTGGTGCTGGTAGTGGAAAAGAACAAACAATCTGCCACTTAACAGAGAGAAATTAGAACTAAAATAGTCCTCAGGCATTAAATGTACATCATCAAATTTGTCCACACAGGTGGTAGGGATTATTCTTCTCTCCCAATCTTTAGTTTAGAACTGCTCTTTTACCAAAAAAATCCTGATGTTGAAGCAATCCAGAGGAATCTCAAGTTCTATCAAAGTTCCAGGAGGATAAACAAACTTTTGTCATTCCATGGATATTATCTTCTTAAAAGACATAGAAGATCCAATCCTTTACATATAAACTTGCCAACATGCAGGCTGTGTATCCTTATTATTCAGATTTACACAACAGTTACACATTCAGCTTATTTCCATTAATTAGAGCACTCTCCAGCTGTCTCCATTCTCTCCTCACCCCCTAATTTCTTACCACCTTTTGCATTTAACAGGGAGAATTCAAAGATGAGAGACAAGACCATAATGAAGGGAGAGTTCTAAAATCATATCATGAAATTGGGTACTGCAATGGACAAGTACTGAGTGCCCTATTTAAAACACATTAGTCCTGGCCACCTATAACACAGATGTTATGAATCCAAGAATTTGTGCTTTTCACAGTCCAATATGATGTTGGAGTTTGTGATCCTAGGATACTACCAACACATGTCACTAGACAAGCAATCAATTCAGCAAATGAAAAATCAAAACGGCAGCTTCAAAATAACTCGTTATGATTATTGCAAAATAATAATGTAAAAATAAAATTTGCAGGTAATAACATATGTGGATATATAAGCCAAAATTTATACAACCCTTTCTACCAAAAAAAACCCCAAAAAACCATTAACAACAAAACACCACCAAAATTCTCAACAAAACCCCCACCAAAATTAATTCGTGACCAATTGTTTAGGATCTGGTAAAACAAAACAGTTTAACTTTCAATCCTTTCAAAACTTACTGTCTTCAAATTTTACCTCAGTTGTATTGCTATCCCAGTCTACTTCTCCAATACATGATAAATGTGGTAATAAGAGAACAGCCTGTTTTTTATGCCTCATTTTATATTCTGAAAGATTTACTGTATAATCCTTAAGTTGCATATTCACTACTATATTTTTGTCTAACTGCTGTCACTTATATTGTCATGCAGAAGGGCAAATCAGGGTCAGTTTATATAAGCAGCATCAATCTGAAAAATCTTCATCAGTCTTTATTTCAAGGCATTATGCAAAGAAAGCTTGACATTAAGAGAGCCTTAACTGACAGCAAATGAAATCAATCAGCAAATCACTAAGCCATAATAAACTCACTCAAGTTGTGGATAACCCTTCCTCTCCCAGGTCTTTAACTACAAGGTCCACCAAAATACAGTATCTGGGCAGCAATGTCTACTGTGATTCCATTACAAAATTCTTGTTCTAATATAGTGTAATATTTAATAATTTCTTCTTCCTCTGTAAACAATTGATAAGAATAACAAGAAGACATGTTTTATAATAATGGACTACTAAACAGTTAAGCGAAAAAAAAGACTAAACAAGTCTCAGCATTTCAGCAAGAAGGTTTTTTTAATGTAAGAATAGAAAACAGTCTGGTTCTGTTTCTGTTACTTAAACATTTGTGTAATATAGTCTATTGTCTTATTAAGTTCTATTGTTTAGGCTCACTTGCTCAGCATTTTTTTAGTTTTTGAAATTAAAAGACCCAGTACAAAAAATGTGAGACTCCAGACAACTCCACTCATTCATGCATGGTCTTCACTTCATGAATTTAATTTGTAACCCACATGATTACCAACAATTAAATATCCATGCTTCTTAATGGACTTGTCTGCATTGCAATGGTACACAGTACACACTCTCTAAAAATGAGTCAAATTTACACTGTTGCTATCTGTGAAAACTACTCCTTTTCTGAAGATGTTGTGCACAGACAAACACATGCAGTTCTGAAAGACAGGATTTCTGAAGTAAAAATATCTGCCTAACAAGGTGTTATGAGAACTATATTTGATATCATCTGTGATAAAATGATGCTTTATTTTCCAATTACAGTTATTAGGAGTCCGCTCTTATTGACTGAGGCAGCTTTGGATACATATTGGGATCACCATGACTCTAGAGTAAGTTTTTTCATGAAAGGACATTGACTAGTACACAGGAAAGATGCCTCCTGCTAAAACATGCAGCAACCTGGTAGCCAGGTGAAAAAAAAAATCAGGATTACAAGCAGAAGCAAAACTAAATAAATAAACTTAGTTAATTAAGATTGTATTTTACACAGTTCTTAAAGAGCTTTTTTGCATATT
This sequence comes from Zonotrichia leucophrys gambelii, assembly GCF_028769735.1. Lineage (NCBI taxonomy): Eukaryota > Metazoa > Chordata > Aves > Passeriformes > Passerellidae > Zonotrichia > Zonotrichia leucophrys. The sequence continues at coordinate 43,623,216 of NC_088200.1, read as the reverse complement.
AGCACAGGTAATTCCTAAGACATCACCCACATGCAACAGATATAAATATATGAAAAAGTCTATGTTGACAAAGACAGATAGTGACATGATTGCTTGATAAGGCCAAAAAAGTAAAACTTTCACTGAGAAAGGTTACTGAAAGGCTAAATGATTATACACTAACTTTGGCATTCAAGATAATAATGAAAATCATCATCTTAGCTGCAAAGTTTTTACAAAACTGATAGTGCTTACAAAAGGGGCTGGACAAGAGTTGGTAGTGTCACAGGCACAAAGAGAGTTTTCAGTAATTGATTAATTGGTGATTACAGACACTGACTTTGGTATTTATGGTCCCTAAGGCCAAGACTTAGCAGGGCTGGAGTGCCAGGGTGTTCCAGCTAACTACAACACCCTCTGAGAAGGTTCTTCATATAATCTGTCCTAATTTAGTAGGATGAAGAAAGGCAACTGAAGAAATAAAGAAGTGCTAGGGTGACTGAAAAAGTGAGGGAAAGAGGCTAACGATAAGCAGCAGAGAAAAAAGGGAAGGAGAGAGGGCCTGTATGGGAGAGGAAAAAAAGACTGCTAACAGAAATGCTGTGAAGAGGAAAGGAAGTTGAGCAGTTAAGTGGTGGAATGGAGAAACAGTGTGAAATTCAAATTATAGAAGGCAAATTTCCAACATCACTGGCAGTTAGAAGAGATCTCATTTTTTAGCATATTAAACAATATTTTCCTAATATACATTATTCTTATGTTTTAAACTAATTATACAGAATTATGGTAAAATGTCTTCCAAATATTTAGCAGCATGATACAACATATCTGGAGACATGAACCCAAATACCAGCTGAACTCTTTCATGATGATTAAATTAGAGTTCTCCACTTTATATCTCTTCAGCCTGGTTATTCAGACTTTACTTGGATGTCAATCATTGCTAAAGTCCTACACCAACTTTATTTTCCTAGATTGATGATGGCAATAGGCGAGGTTTGCAAGAAGTGTTGCCCCACTCTAATGCTTTTGAAACATTTACTTATTTATTATCAACTCAAAATGAAAGTGTAAAGTAGCAATAGCGTAATAAAGAATCACTTTTCTCTTTAAACAGTGTACTTTAGACAGCCTTGTGGTCAGTCCAGAAGCACCACATTTTGACACTAGGTATGAGAGTAGTCCTTTTGGCAAGCAGAAGAAAAAATTAGTCCTTTTGGAGATGGGAGAGCAGCCCAGCTGATAGCAGCTGCTAAACTCCTGGACAATGAAGACCCAGTTTTACTTGACAAGAAACAGCAACGTGATACCAGAGGAGGCAGCATTCTGGCCTCTATAATTCAATTGATAGTTCCTTCTCTGGTAAAACAGTGTAAAATTAAAAGTAATAAATATAAGTAAAAATAAAACACTACAAGAGTGTGCATGATGTATCTTTAAGACTCTAGAAACCATTTCTTCTTTCTGAAGTATTAAGATAATTTTCTTTTTAACAACTATGTTAATAAAAGAAAAAAAAATTTAAAACAAAAGCACAAGATTTAAAATACTAGTAATATTGTTTTTAAGCAGTTGCTCTACGATTAATTCAGCTCATTAAATCCTCTTACCAGAACTGATTTATGTTTGAAAGACAAGCCCTATGCACAGGATAAGATCTGATGACAGAATTATAATGTTATCTTTGAAATCACTTGCTTCCTCAATTTGGTAAGAACTTTTTTATTGACAAGTGAACACACAAATGAGAAAGTGTTTATTATTTGGAGGAAAATTATCAGCAGAATTATGCATATCTTTCACCATCTAATCTATCAAGCATAAATCTAAAATTAATAAACAAGTGAAAATAAATACAAATTAGGAAGCTCCTAAAACTACATTTATGTTTGTTCAATTAATTAGAAAAAGTGGACCTACAGCACAATTATATAATGCATGACTAAATCATGCATGAATGCATAAATGGGAAAAACCTACTTCTTCGTAAATTTATAGTGATTAATGCTAACACTGAATATATGTCAGTACTTGACTGTATTACTTCTAAAACTATAAGCCTTCATTTTATTACTGGTCTTTTTATTTTAAATGCCCTCAAAACACCTAAGAATGGCAAAGGAGTACATATAAATCCCAGGTTGACTTCCTAAACCTGCATGAATGGATGGATACATGCTGAAAATAGAGGGAGCAAGATGGGGCAGGTGGAAGGGAGAGGCAGAGGGACAGAAAGACTGATTCAGAGCAAGCAAGACAGAGTGGGAAAGAGGCACAGGAAGCAGAAGAGAGAGAGAGGCCCAGGCAGTGTAGCACTTAGAGACTGACTGAAGGAAAGCTCCAGAATCCGCAGTGCAGAGAGAGCAGGCATGCAGGGAGAGGGAAAGCAAGAGTGGGTGCATGTGGTCAGTGTGCACACAGCAGCAAGTGCATAGCCAGGAGCGCATGCCTGCAGTGGGGAGTATGCAGAGAGGGCACATGGACATGCAGCAGAGAGCAGGTGGCAGAGACAGACGAAAGCAGAGGCAAGACAAAGTGAAAACTTAACCATCTCAAACCCACCTAGAGAAGAGAATCACAGAATTGTTATTGCTGGAAAAGGCCTCCAATATCATCAACCCTTGACTGAACACCACCACACCAACAAACCATAGCACCAAGACCCACATCCAGCTGTTCCTTGAATGCCTGCAAAGATGGTGATTCTACCATATTCCTGGTAAGTCCATTCCAATGCCTTACCACCTTTCTGATGTTCAACATGAAACTCCACAGGCACAGTTGGAGCCTGTATCTTCTTGTCCTGTTGCTAGTTGCCTGGGAGAAGAGACTGACTACAACCTGACTATAACCTCCTTTCAGGTAGCTGTGGAGAGCAATGAGTTGCTGGAGGTTAGGACTTTTTGGGTTTTTTATTTCTCTCATGAAATTGTCTCCCATTTATTGCCTAAGAGATGTTAATGAGAATAGTTAAGAGACAAAGGATGTGGCTGGGAGGAAGAGGAAGGGCGCAGTTTGCTGCTGTCTCTTGGCTGAGGGGGTCTCTCTTGGGAAGTGCAGAGAGACCACAAGAGTTTGGCTGGGGGTGAGGGGCTGGGCCCGTGCCTCGCTCCTACAATTTCTGTGCCGGGCTGTTAGGCCAGAGGATTCGCTGCCTCCGCAGACCTTTTGTCTTTCACTACATCTCCTTTTCATGGGTGAGTGTTCACTTACAAGAGCAACTGTTGAACTGGGAGCTTTCTAACATCCGACCTCACTGGGAAGGGGACCCAATCCTTTCCTGGAGGGAGACTTTCCTGGAGGCTTGTAGCAGCTGCCTGCAGCAACCTGCCTGCCCCTCACCATCCCTGCTGTTTTCTGATGCTGCCCAGCTCTGCTGTTTTCTGCTGCTGCTTTGGGTTTTTTGCTGCACCTTAACCTGATACTCCATGCTCGCCAGGGCTTCTGCAGCTCCTGCCACGGCTCTGGAGTCTTTGTTTTGGAGTCTTTGGTGGCCACCCTAGGTGTGGCCAGTGGCTGCCTCTGCTGTTCCAGCTGGCTGCTCCGAGGGTCCTGCTGCAGTCCATTTTGCCATCCAGAGGGGCACTGGGCTCGGCTGCCACTGGGGTTGGTAAAGGAAGCCCCGTTCCGCTGGCCTGCCGCCATTGCCCGCATGAGGGGAGCGGCTGGGCTCGCGCACAGCGCCCCCTGCAGCCGCGGGGAGTCCCCGCACCCGCCCTGCCCGCCGGGAGCCAGCAGCGCCCCTGCTGGCTGCGAGCGGAACTGCACCGGCGGGGAAGGCGCCCGCGGCCCAGAGAGGGCTGGGAGCGGGTGTGGGCTCTGCTCGCTGTCAGCGCCGAGCTGCTGCTGCTGGTTTGTCTTGTTATACACACACATATACAGTAATAAAGAACTGTTATTCCTTTTCCTATATCTTCGCCTGAAAGCCCCGTAATTTCAAAGTTGTAATAATTTGGAGGGAACTGGGTTAGATTTTCCATTCAAAGGGAGTTTCCCACTTTCCTTGACAGACACCTGTCCTTTAAATCAGGACAGGAATCCTCTGAGCCTCCTTTTTCCCAAGCTACACAACACCAGCTCCTTCAGCTACTCCTCATAGGAGTTGTGCTCCAGACCCTTCTCCAGCTCTGTTGCCCTTCTCTGGACACACTCCAGCCTCTCAATGTTTGTCCTGTAGTGAGTGAGGGAGGGGCCCAGAACTGGACACAGCACTTGAGATGTGGCCTCACCAGTGCACCAGTACAGGGGGTCAATCCCTGCCCTGGCCCTGCTGGCCACACTATTGCTGATCCAGGCCAGATGCCATTGGCCTTCTTGGCCACCTGAGCACCGCTGGCTTGTATGAAGCCACTGTCAACCAGCACTCCCAGATCCTTTTCCCAGTTCTTCTCTGTGTTCAACTAGTACTTGAAGTCATGTCTTCAGATAGGTTGGATCATGCTGATAAATATTTAGAATTAATTTTAGCAGAAATCAACTATAATTCCTTTAAAATGCAACATTAACATATGTGTCTGAAGTACCTAAATTTGCTTCAAGAAGTTTCTCTCGTACCAGTTTCTACCCTTGTGTGTCTACCTCTCCAAACAGAAGAAACATAAACTTAATTACTTATACATAGACATTTAAATCCCATTGGATTTATTTGGGGGATTTATGAATTGTCTTTAGGTAATAATGCTTGGCATTAGTATCAATTACATTTTCGATGTAAAAGTAGTTGAGACAATTCAGAATTATTTTTCTGAATGCCCACTTCTTCTGTGAGCCAAAAAAGAAGAGAGTTAAGATTATTAATTAACTTTAATCCCATTCTAAAGATGTAACCCAACTGAATTGTGTATTTCCTTAAGAGCTGATAACCTCTACTGGTTAATTTAAATAGTCATCTGCCAAGCATGACTACCAGAATTAGCAATACCATTTTAGTTGCCTGTTGAACCCTATATCCTGTATTCATAGGAGGCGTCACATATGGCTCCACTTTTTCTCTCCAGTAGGAACATCAGGGCATGGCCAGACCAGCACACCTTAAATGCTGCATTCACTGTGTTACAGGTGCTTGAAAACAACAGATAATTTTTGACTTTCAAACTTCAATAACAAATAGCACAATTTTGTGACATAAATTTCTTCCCAGCAATTAAATATCAGGTGAGACTTTTTCAAAGCTATAGCAATCATATTTTAATCTTAGAGATATTACACCTTTTTCATTTTTTATCCAACTGAAGTGACGTTTTCAAACTACTATAGTAATTCTTCTGCAGTCCTCAAGAATTTAACAAATGCCTACAAATTAAGTCATACTTTCACTACTTGCATGGGGCTTTAGAAGATGCTTAGTGCAAGGATATGCTTGTTGAATAACTTAACATTTCAACCTACTACATAACTTTGCAATTTAAGAGCCATTCCATGAAGTGCAGGCTTTGGAGAAGATATACAGAATGGTGTCTCCAAATATTTTATTTCATTACCTTAAGGCTGAAACTAGAGGGTACAATTTTTTAAAAGATACATGCCACTTCCATACAATGAAGAAGCGATACATTCAGACCAATGGATATATAATTAATTATTGATCTCAATCACCTACTACAAACTGGATGCATGAATAATAAAAATAGGACAATGTCATGTTCTGTCAGTACGCAACAGTTCCAATAGCCAGTGCTTCATTCCTATCACACTGTCAAATTTAAGATCTTAATTTTTCATGCAATTAAAAAAAATATACTATCAAATACCAATAAACTTAAACTTGGGAAAAAACTGATGTCTAACACTTGTAGATAATAAGGCCTTTAACTGACTCCTACTTACCACACACTAACTATGGCAGTTCTAGAGAACATGGAGGCAAACAATTCCACTGGTTCTAAAGAGAAGTGTCCATAAAGTCATTTCTCACAGTTTACTTCATTCAAAATTACAGGATTGCTCTTAATGTAGTTTTGCATGGAATTAACATCAATTAGCTGATGCCCAGCTACAAAAGGAAAATTTCCTAAGAAAATCTTTACAGTGTGCTTAGAAAGTTATCAAAAAGGCACTATGTAACTAGAGATATGGAGAGAAGAGGAAAAGAAGCAAAAGGGAAAAGGAGAAAGGGAAGGAGGAAAGGAACCTCACAGTGATACAAACTGAACAATTGGAGCCGTTTGTGTATGCACAGAGTAACCAAGTGTAACTGAAGCTGTCAGGTAAACAAAAAGTAGGTTTACATCACTGCACTACTCGTGCAGCACATGCATTACTATGGGTATAGCACAAGTACTCTGTTCAAATGAGAAATGCAGTTTTTATACTTCTGTCTCTATTCTTAGAAATAATGACAGAATACACTATCTTGGAAATGCTTCTGCAATCACTGGAAGGTCAAAAAAGTATGTAAGTTGGGATGAGACAAAAAAAAAGAAGCAGGTATCACCAAACAGGCACCTAAATTAGAAGAGTGGTATTTAAAAGCTGGTGATTTCTGTGACAGCTTCTTAAAGATGCACCTGTGGAGCTTTTTGTGCAGCTTTAAAAGTGATCATCAGTGTATGGGGAAGCATTTGCAACCTACCCTCCGCCAGAGACGTACAGCTATGCGTCCTAAGGTGCACAGGAATCTCATGCAGTTGCATATTATTACTTTATTATGGAAACATGATAATACACACATAACTTAAATATTTTTCGTATTGAAAGAAATGCATGCAAAAAGGCAACAGTGAAAAATTTCCAGTTTAGCCCTTCTTGAATGTTTTGTTTTGTGATGCTGTTCCTGAAATTATATACTGCATCTAGAACTGAAAATCTACAAAAAATTTAAAAAGGTTACTACAGAAAAGTATACACATTATGCAACATTTTCATTTCCTAATATCTGTGCACTTTACTTGACTACCTTTACTCTCTCTGATTTAGATAGAAGAACACAACGAAAGAAATATGTACTCACTCTGCCTTTTGTTCTCTCACTGGGAAAATGAAATATTCTGCTTTTAACAATAATGCATTCTGCACAGCTATAAAGACTAAGGCATAGTTTGTAGAGAAGACATAACAAACTTAGAAACAATAAGGAGGCATTGCCCAGAATCCATTTTTACATCTGAAGATGTGTACATTTTTAGTTAATTTCTCTTTTTTCCCCCAGTTTCCTCCTAATAAAATTAGTATTTTGAAACACATAAATATTTAAACCTACATAAACAAAACATCTCCTGTACTAAAATATTCCAAAGAGAAGTTTCTTCTAAATTATGAGTGCTGAAGATCACTGTTAATTCTAACACTGAAATAAGAAAAAATCTGATAATGACCAAGTAGCAGCATAAAACCTTGCCTCCCCTCCCTGGTTTTTAATTTCTACTTGTCTTGCTTAAATTAAGCAGAGAAAGGGGGGTGGGATAGAGTGATATTAATTTTCAAATAGATAGAGTGATATTAATTTTCAAATACAGAATTTGTGGTTTTCCATGGTCATATCCCTGTGAGTTATTTAACATTATATCAGCCAAATAAAAAGTTCACATCATCTCTGAAATACCACATCCAACAGTATATATGAAAATTACTTCTCTTTCAACTGTTGACTACATTAGTTTTGAAGCATTTTCTTCTCCACATATTCAGAGCAGTCTAGCTTCTTGTTCTCAGTTGCAAAAATGAAAACAAGAAACAGGATTATTTTAGACTCTAACCTGAAATGCTGCAGCCTCTGGCCTGCCCTTCAGCCCTTCCTCTGAAAAGGTCTCCAGGTGCAGTTTGGGTAGCTCCAGGGTGAAGTCATTCGTGGCTGCTGCAGTACACAGCAGCAAGGCCTGATCTCTGACCTAAAGGGAAAAAAACAGCATCAATGGTAATTCCCCTTCAGACACATTAACTGGGATGAACTGGGTCCCCTTGAGCCCACTGAGTGGACTTGCATTGATCGCTGGACCTGAAATCCATGAATAAATTTAGGACTAATTGATTTTTCGTTGCAAATAAATCTCTAATTCAGAGTGCTGGGAGAGAATGTTAAGAAGAAAAAGCATCTTCCCCTGGTCTGAAATGAGAAGAAAAGACACCAAGGGCTCTGTAGCCCAGGTGGCGTATACATTTCACAGATCTGTTGGCTGCAAAAACCTCGTAAGAAAAGAAACAGTAATTGTACTGTTGTACTGTAATTGTACTTCTAACTTAAGCAAATATAAGCTGTGAAATTAAAAAGTTCATGTGATCACGTCAATGAGAAGCTGGCATGTGAGTTCTGTCTACTCTGGTATCAATCCTCCAGACTAAGGTTCATTTGGAAACAACTCAGTCAAAAGTCAAAATTAAATGAATAATCCACAAATAAAGCAAAACGAACTAACCTGCAGCTTTCCAATTAAAAACGGGGGGAGGGGGTGGGGAGCGGGAGGAAGAAAGAGCCGCTGCTTTTTGCGGGCTGGGTGCGGGCGGCACTCGGGCCCTGCGCGGGCTCCATGCCTTCGGCGCGGCTCCCCGGCTCGGCACAAAGCGCAGGCCGCCCCTGGCCGCGCGCGCCGTTGGTGTCGCAGTGCCACCTGCCGGCCGCGCGCGGCAGCGCCGCCCGCGCTTTTGTCCTCGGGCCCGGCGCGGCGGGAACGCCGGAGCGCTCCGGGCAGGGAGCGCCGCGCTGCCCTGCCCATCGCGACATGTCCGTGCGTCCGTCTGCCCCCGCGGACCCGCCGCCGCGCGCATGAAACGCGCGCCTTCCGCAGCCACACCACTTATGCTCGCACGCCGTATGATGCCACACACCCAATTTTCATTCTATTTAGTACAAAATTTACAATGTCCGCCTCCTGGAGATTCCAGTAGTCAGATTATAGTCTAATACAAACGGATAGACTCACATACAAATATATGTTAGTACAAACGAATAGATTAAATCCATTCATTTGGCATACACTGCGTCTGTTGAGTAGCAATAGTGAGTACTGAAAAAAAAAATTACTGTTCTAATGACCTAATACACAGTCTAATACTAAAACACACACTAAATATATTCTAAAACATATACTGGATATATTCTAAATACATATAAATCAACAGATATACCATTTACTAAGTACTATTTTAACAAATGTCAGGGTTTTTTAAAGTCTGCTTTGCCCACAAGAATGCACTGAACATGAATTAAAACATAAATCTATTCATTTAAATTCCAGATTACTTTTCTGTAACCACTTACAAAATTAGATTCTTGTAAAATCTTGATTATGAGTGAACAGATTTCAAATAATAGCAGAGCCTTTGAAATCTGCTCTGATTGAAAGAAGCATGTGCAAATCTACTGATACAAAGAAGAAGAGATTTTATTTTATTCGTTCCTCTGTTCTGTGGGAATAGGGAGCCCTACATTTCCCAAGTTGACCTAAAGAATTCCTGTCAATACCTGTGGCTGCCAAACATATGCACTATGATGCAATTTTTATAACAGGAAAGGTCCTCTACACATTTTTTGCACACATAGTGCACTAGGTTCAGGATACACAGTCCTGTGGAACAAACATACTCTCTAGAGTGTTCTGTCAGCATGTGTAATTCTGGTCAGATGTTAACCTTGCTGAAGATAACAAAATACATTGCTTTAAATACACACACATGCACACACACACACACACACACGCCACACACACACACACCTGATTTACATTTTTATAGCTTATATACACAGCAACTTTTCAGTGTCTTTGCTGCCAGTATGCACACAGATAAAAGAAAACATTAATGTGGATTAAGGTACTAAGAATTTATCAACATCAAACCACCAGTGTTTTGCCTTCTACCCTTCTGAACCGTAGTCAATAGATCTAAATATTTTACTGCACCCTGGCCAATTCATTGTTTGATGTTTAAAAACTCAAACAGAATCAAAGAAAATTTATTAAATTTCAGCCCCCAAATGAGATACTATTAGCTTTGAAAGTCAAGTTTAACTGCGATATTGATGATTCTCTTTTTTCTGTGACAAAATTCACAAGGGAAATCCCTATGTCAAAGTACAAAAGCAGATTGCTAATACTAGGGGGAAAAAAACAATGTATAAGCAATGTAGGTATAATATATACACAATACAGACAGTAGAAGTCCTTTTAACCCTATTAGTTTCAAACTCTCTATTTCAGTATTGGGGTCTGACACTCACTGAACAATAAAATATAAACCCCATTTTTAAAATGGCTGCATTGTGGTGTACAAATGCCATTAATACCACTGCATCAGAAAAGTATGCTTCTTAAAGAGAAGGAAATATTTAAAAAATTTTATATGAGGATTCACAATTAAAAAACAAACCAAATACTTTTTTGTGTTTGTAAATACTTAGATTGCAGAGAATACATCTCATTATCAGTATGCATACCGAGAAACTGAAAATTAATACAAACTTTTTCTTTTGCAAAATCCTCATGAGGGTTCAGGAAAATTCTAAGAACAAAAGACTGGGTGTATGCTGTACAAATATACTATACTGTTTCACTAGAAGTGAAAACATTCCAAGCTGCCTACCTATTCAAGGACTGGAAAGTGATGATGGTCATGCCTGCATGGACTCATGTTGGAGAGACCAGATCTGTATGAAATCTTAGTAAAAAACTAATTTAATAACTTCTGTCTATTGGCTTTTTGAGATCCAGAAAGAAACAAGAGGAATTGGTAAATTGTATTTATTTCCTCATTTTCTAATGTAGTAAAAACAGTACTCACATATAAACTTACATTACAAAACCATGAGGCAAAGATAAAATGGGTAATTTAATTTCTTTTTTAAAAGAGGGTATTTTTGGAAGCTCAACAGGCAAAAGAACCATCCTATGCAGCTAATTTAAAATGCAATTTTTAGAGCTTTTTTGTATTTAATGACATTTTTTTTTTCTTACATATGAACTCTAAAGCAAGACCATTTTGTCCAAAATGTCTCCTGAGGCTAGAGAGCTTTATGTTAAAATCTAAAACAACTAATCAGCTAATCAGGCTTATTGCAATGATGAAAAATGTCTAAAACCAGTTTCATTTCCCTGTATTCTAAAATTATATAAATTTCTATTTATCCATTGTTAGTGAAGGTTTTGGACATTTCTGATTTTCGTAAACATAATTTTATCTGAGATTGGGAGAAGTTTCAAGAGTGATTTTAGAGTATAGTTAAGTACCGTGACAGCATGCTTCTAAATATGATCATTACATTTTTCAGTTTAGACATATATAAATACTATATATGAAAACAGGCAAAATCACAAATCCACCCTCTACTACAATACTCATAGCACTTTAAAATAAAGAAGAGTGACTTATGACAGTGTTTAACTTTTTAATTAATTAGGAGAGCAACAAAGAAGACAACACTATAGCCACTCAATTTAAAATCAATAAAGTACTCATTAATTCAGATCAAAGCTGAAACTGAATAATAAACTGAAGTTACGTTATTGACTGAGCCAAGGTGTAGAATTTGATGGGCTAATTCTACATGTCCAAAAATGAACTTTAAAATTTTCTACTGCTCAAGATAATAGTAGTTTTGTCTGCAGTCCCCTCTAGTGCTTACATTGGTTTTTCTGTGCACATTTTGATGTGGTATATCCAGTTATGCCAATAGAGACATGATACTAAATGCTGGGAAGTTGTAAATGGTATTAGAATGTGCTCAGCCTTCCTAATGTTTTTTCCCAGTTGCTATCTGACTGGTACAACAAACCCAAGATTTTAGTTTTTATTTTGTTCCTAATTCAATGCTTTCTTATGGTGAAAATAAAATAAAATAATTTATGGATTTAAACTTCACAATGTAAGCTATATATGAGAATATTTTATAAGTTCAAAGTTCACTAACTCTACATTATAAGTACTTATTTTTACACTAATTTTTCTTTTCTACTACTTTTTAAATAGCATATTATCTGCAATTTAAAGAGCAGAACAAGATCTACTGTGATTTGGTGATAAGTGAATGGAAAATAGTGATTTAATCTGTTTGTCTAAGATCACCATATTGCTGATACAACTGCAAATACAGAAATCATTCTAAGAGTACAAGCAAAAGGGTTTCTACCACACTGCTATGTGTTCTGCATGTGACATACAACAGATAAAAATGAGTTTGGAACATTTTAAGTAGAACAAAGCAGTTTGAATGCAAATCTTAGTCTTAACCACAGTCTTGCAAGTCTGTGGCTGATTTAGCTGCATAGTGTCCGTACCTCCAGGGCAGCATGTTGAGTGGGGGCCATATTACACAGGTTTTAAACATGCACACATACCGGACACAGTCCTTTGCCAAGGGAAGCATTTTAACAGAAATAAGTTGCATAGTAACTGCTTTGAATGGGCAAGTCTTTGTTATAGTGTTATACAAATGATTATAGAACTAAGAAAAATAATATTTTATACATTGTTGGATAGAATTAAACCTTCATGAACACTTCTTATTTTTTTTCACATTTAATATGAATTGCTGAAGTTTTCTTACTCTATATTAAAAATACAAATTAATATACAGGAAGAAGTTCCCCCAACAATAATACTGAATAGTCTTGGTAACAGTAGTTCTTCAAGTAAGTTGCTGATACAGATTATTTTCCTCAGGATACATTCTAATACTTGGGGCTCTCTAGAAAACCTAAAAAAGTGATCAATCTAAGTGTGATCCATTTAATGGAATACAGACCCCAAATTATTTGCTGCAGGATTTGGCACAAGTAATATCCAAAGAAGTACCTCCCACAGCACCCTGTCAGATCATAGAGTAAATCTGTTAATATTGGTTGCTGTTGATACCAGTCTGAGCCTGCTCTGAAAGTAAGGAAATTACTACAAAAAGTGTATATTCATCTTATTGAATGAGGGCCTATATAATTTCAGATACAATATTTTCCATCAGGATGTTTCAGCAACCAAGGATCACTCCAGAAGTCAAAAGATTGCCTGTGACAAGTCTGTGACAAGACTGCGTATCTTAAACTGAAGGCACTTTAAATCAAGCACCTAAAAACTGGGAAATTATAGACACAACTAGAGAGACAATGAGGTGCGGGATGGTATTTGGAACCAAATTTGTCGATTGAACTGCAAAAACACTGCATCAAACCTTTATTTTTTTTTTTCCCAGAGAGGGATAAAAACCAAACTACACCAAATCACAACATATTTTGCTCAGAAAAGAATGTCTTATAGGACAGAAAGGGAAACAGTTTAATGGATACTTGTTACATCACAGTTAGGTTTGAGTCATCACTAAAAGCCATCAGATCATTGCACATGCACTCATCAAAAGAAATATGTCCTCAAGTCCACTTCTGTTGATAGTGGAGGTTTAAACAGATTTTGATATACCTTAGTGTAAGTGGCCATACATTACTGCAATTAGTTATACCCAATATTTACCTCAATACAATAACTACAGAACTACTGAAAATCTCTGTATTAGCATACTGATTCAGTGACTGTGCTTTCTGATTACTGCTATACAAATTTGTATTTAATTACAAAACAAGCCATTTCACAGGTGCTTTCTAAGAGAGCATTAATTACTGAATAAGAGTGTTTGTGTAAAGGAGATATATCTCATAAAATTGATGTTTTGGGTGTGCTTTACTTTTTTTTTTTTTTTTTTTTTTTTTTTTTTTTACTTTTTTTTCCTCCCTTCAGGACTAGTCAAGATTATGGCAATTAATTTGCAGAGCAGACTACCATCCCAGTCTTACCTATCAGATTAATTCAAGCTTTCTGATATTACTACATACACACACTGCATGGTCAGTTGAATAAGATATTAATTTGATCCACAGTTGGTTTTTTGCAAATGTTGACCACGGCACCTAAGCTTCTCTATAGCTGCAAGATGTGCACTACAATACATCCCCTATGAAAAGGTTTCAGTGACCTTGGGCTGAAAATGAACCTATGTCGGGAGAAAATAACCGTTAATGTAGTCAATAATTCCACAGTTCTCAAAACAAGGATTTCTCTTTACTGAAGGCAAATTATATATAAGTATTCAGCCTTTAAAAAAACCCAAAACAAACAAACAAAAAACCAAAAAACCCCACCTCCACCAACAAAAAAAAAAAAACAAAACCAAACAAACAATCTACCCAAAATAAAATCAAAAAATCACCTTAAAACCAACAAAGAAAACCAAAATATAGAAACAAATATATCCTGAAATTAGTTACTTAGATACATCCAAACTGAAAACAGTTAAGCACATGGATATGACATTCGGTAATGTCTTATCTTTACTTTGTGAAGGTTTTTAAATCCCTCTTGAGCTGGAGTACCATTTTTAGCTTGGCTAGGTCAGAATGACACTGAACAATATGAGTGATGACACACTAGACAGCTATATGGACAGGGTTGTCATCAGCAAGCCAGCTGTGCTAACACCTGTATGTCCTGCACAACTGATCTTTAGGAACACGGATCAAGAAAGTCAGATTGCTAGGAGGGGAAACAAAAGTCATTCATCAAACACTGAAATTAGGAAGCGCTCATTTGAGATGCAGGAGGAGAAAAAGTAATATTTTTATTGCACATTTTTCTTATTACAGAGAAATAATAGCTGGTTTTCTACTGCAAACTTCTTACAGAAATTATTTAGAATTTTAACAACCTAATTGGGTTTTCTTGGTGATTGTTTTGCACGTACACATACTCACTGTTTCAATAGGCTTGTGATAGGGCCAGTTGAGAACAACCCAGGACCACAGTGATGGACAGACTTTGAGCACACATATAAAGCAGGCTTCACACTTAATATTCATGTGTCTAACACACAGATAAACCATCTTGGGAGTGTCGTTAGGTTAGGCAAAAAAGAATTAAGTTGGGATCTCTAAAATGAGGGCTTTTAAATCATTATTGAGATAACTAAATAATATGATGTACTATAGATCCCAGTTTACTGAGAGAAACGTGGCTGATCAGTATACCTGAATGTGTCAGGTCATATCTACTGCAGTCTGACAGAGACAGCTAACTTAAGTCTCATAAGTGTTCTCTTCTTCCAGGACCTGATCAATTTGTGGTCTCGCTGCTGCAACTAACAATTATTGCCACTTACACTTGAGTGTTTTTTCCGATGTAGTCACTTGTATATGGACTTAAACCTATTGCAAATTAATTCCTTGCAGGCCATAAAACTGTCATCATAAGGAAATGCATTTGATTACTATGGACCACATCAGAAATAACAACCTACTGCTACAACCTTACTAATTCTCAAGTATTCAATGGCCTCACCCCATCTCCAACTGTATTATATGTGCTGTATTATAAAAACCCAAACATTAAATTAGATAAAGAAATATAGTTCTGTCTTTGTATTTTAAAAAAATATATTATGGGACGGATGATACAGTGTTCATATTTTTTTCAATGATAGAGTCATGGGACCCAGATCTCATAAGCAGTTTAGGGGCATTTCAAAGGAGACAACAGGGGTCGCAGCGAGGCAATGAAACACAACAGTGGATGGATTTCAAGGCATGACTGCTGACACATCTGCATGGAAGTTGTTCTGCTAGCTAGCATATGAACCTTTCAATCAGCAGAAATGAAATGCACTACAGAAGTGGACAAAGAATAATTCTTCTCTCCAAGTGCCAGAAGGAAAGGAGCACACTGGATAGGTGCTTTGATTCCAAAGTGATCAAAGCACTGGTGTGCTGGTGTGTCCCAAGTGTCAGAATGCGTAGGTTGCTAACTGTGGTATTGGGAAAAACAGTGAGCATGTTGTATTTAATTAATCTGCTAAAACAGCCAAATCCTAAGCAGCCAGGACAGACTACGATAGACTAAACTTGTCAAGATTTTGATAGCTAAGAGTACAAGGAAAAACAAAAAATTTTCTGTCACTTTGAAGACTGGCTCACTAGAATGACTTCTCATGGTGGTGTATAGCACAGGCTATATGCAGAGAACAGAGATTTAGGCAGGTTGAAAAGGAGGCAGCTATAGCAGTGTACCAGGTGCAGTCTCTGTGAGGACGGATGCGTGCAGGACAAAGTGGGTTCTAGACACCTCTGGCTCCTGACCCACCACAGGTCACAGCTACGCCCCACAGCTCTGCTGGCAGCCCCTCTGTGAAAATGAATTTAAGAATGAGAAAAACCCATCACACAGGAAGAGAAGGAGGGAACAAAAATATTGAATATCTAAGTCAAAAAGAAGTGAAGCAGAAACACTTCAGGCACTGGATTAGGTATTTCCTCATAGCACAGAGAGAGGGCTGTGTTGGGGCATATCCACACCATATTCCATGAAGGATCCCCTTCCAGAGGAGGTCGAGGAAATCCTTCAGAATAGTTCCCAAAGGAATTAATATCCATGGAGAGCCCATGCCGAAACAGATATTCTTGAAAGATGGCAGCCCACATGGAGAGCCCACAGTGATGCAGGGAAACAGCATGAGGAGGTTGGAGCTGCAGAGAGGAGTGGGTGTGGACTGACTGCAAACGCCTGCACCTCACAACTTGTGAGCAGAGCAGTCACAAGTGAAGCTGAGATTAAAAGGCAGGGTAATGCTAATTTTGAAATTGTTTCTACCTCTCCAAATCTACTTCAAAAAATAAATTAAAATAGTTTTCCCAGGTCAGCTGTTTTACCTGTGATGATAACTACTATACAATGTCTCTATCTAGATCTCAATCCTGTTTTGTCTCCCTGTCCTCTAGAGGAGGACTGAGAGACCATCTGGGTGGGCATCTGGCTTGCTGGCCAAGGCTAATCCAAAAAAGCACTCAAACTGAAAAGCAATACAAGGGGAAGCTGAAGATTTCAGCAGAGATAGTGTAAAATTATTTCTTCCTCTGATGGGATTACAGGATCACAGAATATTCTGAGCTGGAAGGGACCCACAAAGATCATGAAGTCCACTTTTAAATCACTGGCCCATACAAGGATTGCACCCACAACAGTGGAATTATTACCATAACTAATAGATGATTAACTACACATTAAAGAATCTAGTAATGGAAATGAAGAGATTTAATATCTCTTACCTGTTTATACAACCAGAATATTAAGAAATCAAGAGGAAATTAATAATGGAACACAGTTTATCAGCAAGCATAACAAGGATTTATTTTATTACAAAAAATAACCTCAACGTTTTGAGAGGAAAGTGTTTCAAGAAATAACTTATTTTTCATACATAAAAAAAGGACTGCCCATGGGTTTTAAAATAAGACATGTTCTTAATAAGACACGTTCTTATTTTTCGTTTTATTAGAAGACATTTTAAGAAAACTTTCTATGTTTGAACTTCAAGTAGATAGAATTTCCTTTCATCACTCTTTCAGTAAAATTTTATTTATTTCTGTTATCATTTTGCTATTACCTTCTGGTCATCTTCAGTATTTGAGAATAAAACTGAACCAAACCATAATCCTCTTGAGGTCTCTGTTTGTCCTTGGCAATATTATGTTTTGATTTTTTTTGTTAAAACATTCACTTTGCATTTAGGTATTTGTCCATAATATTTAGATGGTATAAGATGAAGAAAGATCTCTTATATTATCAGGAACTTTTGTGGAAATAATTCAGCTCCAGGCATAGGATAAAGATAGCTATGTGACAAGACCCAGGGTAAGACAAAAAATAACCTTCTAAAGAACATCTTGTAATTTATGAAGGACAGGAAACTAATTGCTAAAAATATTTTCTTTCTTAGCATATCCAGTGCTCAAGTTCTTCAATGGTTATGCTTCATAAATATTCACGAAGATTAAAAAGATAGCTCCACAATGGTCTTGAAAGAATCACTCTGGGCACAAGCATGCCCAGGCACTTTTTGACAAAGTCAAATGTATGATACTAGATGTTTCATCCACTCATAGTGCAGGGCAGAAAGTGGTGTAAATTATCTCTGGTCCAGGGGCATATTAGAAGCACACACAGAGATTATTTCCCTTGGCTCTGATTTGTCCTGCTTTTGTTTGCAGAATGTTACACCCCTATATACCCAAAGGCAGATGATCTAGTACGCACATAGTTGACTTCTGGAATTATTGAAGGGATAGAATATGGAGAGGAATGAGGCTACTTTAATGGATCAGAATACACTGTCTTATCCTGAGTCTAACTAAGATTACTAAGGATGTCTGAAAAATCCCTCTGAGATCTATAGGTAAAAATTTAGCATTATGAATTAATAATACAGATCCTGAAGTGATACAGTGGAATTTTGTGGATATTTGCTGATGAATACATCAACACAGAAATATCAAAACCTTCAATTTCAAACTCCTGTAAGTAAAGCTGCAGTTACTAGTAGTACTTCAGTTGATTCTGAACTTTACCCATTTTCTTTTGATGTCTTTCTTAAAACAAAAGTAAATCCCAGAATTTCTAGTGGAGAAAGAAAGGCTTATGGTTCTTTTACTAGTACATAATCCATTTCTTATGTTCTGATTTTTTACTGGGTGAGAAACCCTTTAAGAACAACAGTGTAAACTTTATCATTTACACTTCAGCCATGTTCACTAATGCTAGGTAATTAGTTACCATTATGATGTAGGGTTTACATTTCAGATACTTCCCAAAAAAATCAATAATTTCCCTTTGTTATTCTAGGAGAAATAGGATGTCAAATTTTGAATTATTCACAATCAATTTTTTTAGTTCCTGCTGAAAGGAGCATCCTGACATTTCTAATTCTTACGTTTTCTTATTCTTTAGGTTGACAAACCAGAAAGGATAAATTAGTTTGCTACTCACTAACGTGCTACAAGGGCTTAACAACTATGTACATCAAGAATTAAAAAACAATATGGTAACTAAAATTTTCAGAAGAAAGCTGGCTGTTTCTTTCTCAAGCAAATCACTGCATCAGGTTAATCAGTACTAAGCATGTGGCCTTTTCTATAGCCTTTCCCCAAACACTTCAATCCTTGTGCACATAATGGCATTGCTTTCAAAACCAAAAAGTAACCTTGCAATCCAGGACAATAAATTCTGAATGCCAAGGACATGTATCTCTTACTGCAAAACACAACACCTTCTGCATGACATGAGTTTTTATGCTTCAAGGAAGCCAGTATGAAAAAGGTGAGGGCAAAAAGCAAGATAGTTTCTACCAGCACAGTTTGCTGCAGCTAAACCACACAGTTTTAGGTTCTGTCACTTTCTTGAACATTAAAGGAAAGAAAGACTTGAAAAAAGTATCTGAAAATTAAATTAGTTTGGGTGAACACAGAAACTAAAATGAAGAATAGATTCCCATGTTGCTGTGAATTCAAGATGTGATAAGGGAAATTAACACTCCAAGGTAATAAAAACACTTATTTTGCTTTGTTTTGCTCTAGACTAAAAACAGTTCTAAAACAATCAACAACTAGAGCTACAGTTAAAACAGTCCTTTTGCCTAAATAATTAATATACAAGCTTTGTTGGACTTTTAAATAATGCTATACCACAGCAAAACTGTGCAAGTCAAAGAGAATACTTAAGATTACTACTCAATTTAAAAAATGCCCTAAAAATATCATGAAAGTTTCTGACTACAGGTTACATCTTACTGTCTTTCCTTATGTTTTATCATGTATCAAAGACAAAAGTAGCATGCACAAAGCCATATGGTTTTATGACCAACATGCATGTGACATCACCAAATGACCTCTGGCTTACACGGCATGGACTTAGCTCCATAGAAATTGTTAGCTATTTGGATAGTCAACTGTCTTCACTTGGTAACTAGAAACAGTGGTCTCAGCTATTAAGGGAAGAAAAGTGGATTTTTGTAGTTAAGTTTTGTAGTAAGAAATAAGAAGTTCGTGTACTATAAAATTGTATTTTACTTCACTAAAAATGAACAGTTTTTTAGGATAAAAGAAGTTGAAGGTGGAAATAAACTCTAAGAAAAGGAAGCCACCTTACAACTTCTCTCCTTTCCTGAGCAAAAGCAGTAGTAAAGCTTTGATATATTTAGAAATACAAATCAGAGGAATAATTTTAAATTCTTACCTTATGAAGAGTGTCTTCTACAGCTTTCATATGACTAATGATCAATTCTCTATCTCTATTACAAGACAAAAAACAAGAGGTAGATCATAGAACTGAAACTCATCTGATTTAGAAATTAATTTTCTGCTACTTTTTAACTATCACGTCTTTTCAAATAATTGTTGATCACTCAAAGTATTATGTTTTGGTCTCTCCTTTTTATATCCCCAATGCAAACCTTAAACACTAGTTCATGTACCACTATTTGGAATATTTCCATATGAAATTTGTTTCTGTTGTAGACTATCAAAGTAGCTGCTGTTATGGACATATTCATTAACAAATATCATTTTCTTGAAGAGTTTTAGATGTAAAAGGCATGTTGAGTGGAGTTATCTAGCAGGAAGAGAATACATTCTCTTACATTTCTAAAAGTCCAGCCAAATATCCTATCTTTACAATAGGGAGGTTTGGAGAATGAAACAATTCTCTAATGCCCTTTTGTAGATTAGGACTTCAGTAAGAAAGACAGCTCTCATCAGCTATGCTGTCATGAAAAACCTTGGCCTCAACTCATGATTGACAGAAATAGAACTGAAGTTGCATAATACCATATGACTTAGGAGAAAAGAGAGCATGACCATAGGAAGTCAAATAGAATCCATGCCAGAAAAGCTAATACACTTTAATATTCCACAACTGTCTCTCATTTTAACAGCTATGTGCATATTTTGTTTGAGCTTTTACAATACCAGAATCCATAGAATCAGTATGATGTAGGTTGGAAAACACCCTTAAGGTCACTGAGTCCAACCCTTACCTCAGCACTGCCCGGCCCACCACTAAATGAAATCTGCAAGGGCCACAACTTTTAAATACCTCCAGACTCTACAACTTCCTTGGGCAGCCTGTTCCAATGCTTGGCAACCTTTCAGGAGAGGATCTTTTCTGAATATCCAACATAAACCTCTCTTGGCACAACCTGAGGCCATTTCCTCTTGTCCTATTGCTTGTTACTTGGGAGAACAGCCCAAGCCCCATGTCACTACAACCTCCTTTCAGGTACTTCCCTCAGCCTCTTTTTCTCCAGTCAAAATCATGGCATTGTTCCCCATGGAATGCTGGATGCTTTCTCATTTCTTGATTCATACTGTCTTAACAGAAAATACAGGAAAGTGGCCAGAAGAGTAAAAGTGGCTTTTACATTCCTAATAAAGTCACATAGACTTTTCTATTTTCAGGATCCTACCTTTCTTTGGACTAGATTGACAGGGTACTTGGTTGCTGGCTGGGGTTAAACCACAACAGAGAGAAATTACCAAAAGACTACTGTATTTTTGTCCTTTTTTTACTGTTTCAGACACTTTTATTACTATTGCTTCTTACTCAGGAGGAAAGTGGAAAGAACTGCTAGCCACCACTTAAAGAAAATCAAGTCAGCCATTCTCAGAACAAGCTAGACATCTTGCTGTCTTTTACAGCACTACAAAAATTTAGGAAAGAAACTGAAAGACACCCATGCATTGCCTACAATCACTTAGGTCATGGAACTGATATTAAAATCAGAGTTTCCAGATAAGACCAAAGTCAGTTTAGCTACTTTGCTTACATGTTCCAAAGGAAGAAAAAGACACTTGCACTTTTTATGAAGAACAAGTAGAACAGTTTATGTTAGAACATAACATAGAGTTCTTATGGTAGAACAATGATGGTTGGAAGTTTTCACATCAAAAAAACCTTTTCTGAATGTAAGAATGGCCATAGGGACTCCTTAGTGGAGTGCATATGCACTCCTTAGTGGAGTGCATAAAACAGATTGGGGCAGGGTGAAAAGGAGAAGGCTTTTAAGAACAAATCCTTCTTTGGGCCATAATCTGCTTAGATACACTTACACTAAATAATATTTGTCATTTTAATTAGCTTGTTAAACATATCAGTGATAACTATATTAATTACATTATTTTGCTGGTGCATAAGCCCCTTAAAGCTTCTAAGCTATTCTTCTTCAGAGGTCAAATCTACCCCAGGTATAATGAGAAATTTTAATTTTAAATTGAACTTTTTTAAAATCTTGGCCATGGACCAATAATATTCAAAGTGCATACTACTGTAACAGGAATAGATAACAAAGTCTGAAAGGATTTATAATTTTATCTGACTACATAACTCTAAGAGGTTATTAATAATCTCATTCAAGTCAATGGAACAGCTTTTGACTACCAATACTTTCAGAAATGGTCCCTGAACATTTCCTTCCACTCTTCAAGTTATAGTATAAAAAGGCATGGGGCTTACATCTAAATCCAAAGCTCTCTGAAATCAGAAGAAATATCTATACTATTCCACAGATAAGCCTCTGTCCAAAATGGGTTTCAGCCCCTTTAGAACAAACAATCGTTCCTTAAACAAACAGAATGTGAAGGATCTATCAAAGAGATGTTGTCAAATCAGTAAGGCAATTGGCAGACAAAATGCTTATGCATTTTGGACCAATAATTTGTAGCACTATTATGGGATAACTACAGAAAACATAACATGCAGTATCTTGAACAGTTTTCTTTTTCGAAGTCTATCACTGAATTTCAAAGAGAGACAGATGTACTTTTGTTTTCTAGCATTACATTAGCTAAGGCTAAAACCCTGTGCATGAAAGTGAGAATTGATCTTTTGTCTGTTTTAAGTGATCTCCCCAAGGTCCCAGGGCTCACTTGGCTGCCGTGCAGAGGGCACTCTCTGCATCGCGGATGCTCTCGCTCAGTCGACGCTTGTCCTGCTCCAGCTGGGTAAGAAGTCTATTTTGCTGACGCAGAAATCGATCTCTTCTTCTCAGCTCCATCGTTGCCTCGGAGAGACTCTGCAAGCAGACAGAAAACAGAGTTACTTGTCAGCCCAAATAATTAACTTCAGTTTATGCCATAGGCTATTAAACAAAGTGGAAAACAGACTACACTTGTAGTAGATTTGGACCATTGCATACTAAGGTTTTATGAATTCTCTACCAAAATATTACCAACTTAGAAACCTCCAGTTTTTAGTATATTGACTGTGTACAAATATATTTATAAAATAAAATTATTTTTTGATCAAGCAGGGACATACACTATGCTACAAGTATTAAATTTACAAAATTTAGATCAAAAAACAAAGGAAGTATCAAGAGTACAGTTTTAAAGAACACAGAATATTCACAAAACTTAATTTAAAATAAATATTAAAGAAAGGAATTCACAATGAAAGGGAATAAACACAGAAACATTTATTTAAAAATTTCACACAGTTCAGAAATTTCAGTAGAATAGATAATCTCATATTCTCTGTTAGTGCATCAAGTACAATCTATTTTATGGTGCTTTCACTATTATAATATTAGTTTCCCAATATGCAAAATAGTATATATATTTTCTAAACATTTCTCTCTGGCATAGAATTAACACAACATGCTTTAATCAATTCAGATTAATCCAATAGGTGAAAAATAGCACACAGGACTAATTAATATAGAATCTGGCTGGTTTCTAGTCCTTTCTGCTGGGATAAATCAATACATTTATAGACTGGAGTATTAATAATTTGATTTCATAATTTGTTACATGTTACATTTCACTTATAGCTGTAAATTGCCTTTTTAGAAAGAAATTATAATCAGTGGTTATAAGCATACTTTTACACATAGCATATTTCCTGATAGATCCTAAAATACAGAAGAGAAGGCTGCACAGTTGCAAGACGGAGCTCTTACACACCTTTTTTTCAAAATTTATGGGTATATTTTCTGCTTGAATTCCAAAAATGCTGTGCATAATTTGTACTCAGTACATGTCCTGAGTACTGTGGAACATGGAGATGTACTATGCTGTGGATGAGTGTGAAGAACAGTATATATAAAATGCTGATAAAAATTTGGAGAGTGCTGAAAACTCAACTAACCTGAAGAAGTTTCAGACCTCTTTAAGGGTCAGAGGCATTTCAAAAAGCATTATGATAGAGAAATTTTCTATAAAATAACAATCCACAGCAAAGGACTGCATAGTCCTGTAAAATAAACTGTCATCTCTGGACTGGCATAAGTCTTCTTCTTACATTCCTAAAGAGAAAAGGCAACCAGTACTTCAACAGTGGTGTATTTTGAAGGTTCAGCACCATCACTTGAAGACTTGTAAAGGAATTTACAAAATCTAAGCTGAAATTAATCACAACTGTAAGAAAAAAACCTGAAGTTTATTTAAGAAACTCTAAACCTAGAAATGTTAATATTATTCTTGTTCAAATGACTGCAGGTTGAATAATTCTATTTTGACTCTTATGTCTTTATTTTCAATAAACAACTGATATATTTCCCCTAAGGAAAGTTAAACACACAGATAGCATTCATCCAGTGCACAAGGATATTCAAAACCAGAAGCCTTGTTTTCAGAAATTCTACCCTTAAGCCACTGGCAGCTAATCAAATCCCTGTCTAAACAGATGACTTTGTGAATTATCAGATTTTCAGAAATTTTATTTCCAAGAACAGACATGTGGATTAGCATGGATAAAAGGATCCATCTCTGGTTCAAAAACAAAGAGCATTATCTTCTTCCAATTATTTTGTTTACTGTTTGCTTTCAACATTGAGGAAAGAGTTCTGAAAACCAAGACAAGTAACCCCCTGCCCATATTCCCACCTTTGAAAAATGGACTATATTTGAACACAGAACAAGGTCTCTATACACACAACAAGGTCTCTATTACCAATGTTTGGTTCAACCCAGCTTCCCACCTGACTGAAAAATCTGGTTTTAAGAAGTTTCTGGTGGTATTTTGATGCAAGAAATTTTTGATGCAGATGCTGTTGAATGGATTTTGGTCCCAGCATCCTAGCAGTCATGGTAGAGAAAGACAGGATGATAGGAACATTCTGCAATTTATTTTATTTTTATTATAGCTATCCATCTGCAGGGGTAGAAGAGTTGTTCGCTCTGACATAAATCTTTCATTACTGACTATGAACAGTGAAAAGACCCACTCGTCAAAATTTTCTGTGAGCTGCTAACTAACCTAGGTTACTCATTGCAAGCACATGCCTATTAATGAGGCAATAGCAGGGTCTAACTTTTTTAAGGGGCATGGTCAGCAATCCATGCTAGCTGGTGATGAAGCAATATAGAAATGGTTAAATCAAGTATCTCACTGAAGAGCTGCTCAAAGAGCTATTCAAAGAGAACCCCATTATTTACAGAAATCTCTAAAGGATTAATACTTTATCTAGTAACATTGCAATATCTAAACAAAATGGAAACTGATTTTAGCACTCCAAAAGCAGTTTCAGCAATTACTTGAAGCTTCTTGCTACTGTGGGTTAAAGTCAAGCCTTGGAAATGTTCAAATACAGTGTGGTGTATTATAAAATAATGGCTGGTAAGCCTCTTTTTTTGCTTCTTCAGATTGATCTAATTAAAACCCTTGATAAACTTTATGGACTCTAATATTTCCAGCTGAGTGACTGAAACCAAGAGGGTGTGCCTCAAGGCAGCAAGGCAACAATGATAAGCAGCAGGTTAGCCACTAATTTCTCAGCTAGGGTAGATTGTGAAAGTGTGATGTTCTGATATCCAAGAAAGTGTTCAGGAGAGAATAGGATAAATCAAGTTTAATAACTCTGCTCCTAATTGTTCCCTCAATGCTCCACTCTAATTACTTGGAGAACTCTCCTGACTGTCACCTGATATTAAGTTGTTGGAGGCTGAGTGTGGAGCAGTGAGATAATCAATAAACATTTAGTGGGGAGAAGAATGAAGATCCCGTTAAGCAGTGGGAACCTGCAGCACCCAAAGCCCTTCTGCTCATGAGAAAACCTATGGGAGAGCCATAGTGATTGCAAAGCAATAATCCAAAGCACTGGTTTTAGGCTTTGAGGCCTTTAGGCAACAGTACATTTGAGAAAAAAAGGTTAACACGGTCATCCTAATTACAGCCCATTTTCACATTCTTCATATATAAGCAAAGACAAGCCAATTAGGTAGAAAGGAAGATAAGGGAAGTTTTATTTGTATACTAATTAAACCCCTGATGAAATTAAAGGAAAAACATACAGCTCTGTAATTGTGTCTGAGAAAGGTCACTTCAGGTTCAGTTATCAGAAAAGCACAGCCTTGAGATATTTCACTTAATCCACAATATAGCCCTTATTTTGCCCCCCAGGTCTTAGTATTTACAAAAATAAGAAAATTTCAAAACCTGATAATGCATTTATCTTGAAATGTTTTCTGTGGACAATTACAACTGTTAGAAAGTTGAGGCTAACTGTGATAAGAAGAATGAAGGTTTTAAAAACCTAGTATGTTTGCACACAGTTCTGTGAAGATGCTGAGCTTTCACTTTCAAGTACATGCGATTCTGAACCAACTTAGAAGCTAAACTCCAATTTATTAACATTCTGTAAAATGCCATTTATCTGTCTTTCTCGGGTTTTTAGGCATTCGGGTGCTAATTCAGACATCACTGCACTCCTTCCTCTCCAGTCTGCCAAATTCTCACAGATCAGTTGAGTTTTCATCAGAATCTTTAGAAGGAGTTTCCTTTAGAGACATTTAGATTTTTGACCTATTTTCCCTCACAAATTAAGCATGAAAAAACATTTGTTGGAGAGAACAGCAAGCAACTGATAGCACTGAAGAAAAATCTCATTGGCTGTCTGTTGGCTTGGTCCTTCCACAAGCTTCCTTTAACAAGTTTAGGTTTTGCAGTCAGGAAACTTTTTATTCAAAGCCCATTACAAAAAGAAATCAAAGTTTAATATTGTAATTCTTTACACATAAAAAGGACTCTATTCAAAAGATAACAGATGGACAATCACTTCAGATGAACAATGACAGTCATACAGTTTAAATTCATGCAAAGCATGTGTGATTCATTTATACTGAGACTGTATTTTCCAAGATCAACTAAAGCTAGATCAAACTGCTTAGTAAATTAGATTTAAATTACACAGACACAACACAGCAGTACAAAATATGCAAATACACTGCAGTATGTGTATAATGAACTAATTTGTGAAATTGAAGATTTTCTCCTTCAGATGAAAATTTATATGCATATTCTCTATTTAGATGCAAAATATTACTTTTTAAAAATACATTCTGAAAGCTGTCCTACACCCACAACTAATAAAATTTCACAATGAAAAGAAGTATAGAAAGTTTAGCCAGCATCCATTCCTTCACCAGTTTAAATACACTTCCCGTTATTATTGCTGGAAAATATAATGATCTCTGAGTGCCCCCCAGAAGTCTACACATAACCTAGAGCAGTTTCAAATGGCTCAAATCCAACAGGTACAACAAGCTACATTAATATTTAATGTTTACCATATTTTTAGTGTTCACCACTGCAATGCAAATCAAATACATCAGCTCAAACTATACAGCTGAAATTCCATGGGATGTTTTTTGAAAAGAATCTTTATTTATCAAGAAGAAATAGAAATGATGCTTCTTCTAAGAAGCATTTAAATAAAATTTTATTTGAGAGTCATTCAACAGATGGGGAAGGGAAAATCCACACATTTACATTTTGTAAGAGATTTTTCTTACAAAATTCACTTGAAATTTGAGGCACTCATGTCATGAAAGCAAATGACATTCATCACCTATGCACGTGTAGACAACAGTCCATTTATTGGAAACAGAAACATAGCCCTTAGACATCCAAGCAAGTTTAGGCACCTCAAACACCTCACCTGCAGTGATTCAGGCTGGATTACAGTGCCTCAAAGACTTTCAGCTACGTTTAATATCTCTTTGCTATAGTGCAAACATTTCTCAATAGAAAATCTATTCTGATCAACAAGAAAGCAATCTATTTTTCAACTGCATTAGCTCAAGATATTTAGCAAAATATGACTGAAAATGCTTTGTGAAGTCATTGAGTTGTGTATGTTTTAAAGGTATTGTGAATTAAAAGAGTTTAGTAATTTAAACAGAGTAGCTTTTTCTGAATAATTTCACACAATAAAATCTCTTTCAGAGGACACATCATGTGCTCATTCAGCTCCAAAGTAAAACTAAACAAAACTTTTAAAGTGAAGAAATTACAAAACATAAACTTCCCACACAAAACCTATATCCTCATGGACTGTTGACGGAGACCTTTTGAATAAGAAGATGCTCTGGGCCTTTCAGACATACACTAATCCCAACAGAGAACAATTGAGACCTACTTTTAAACTGTGCTTTGGGAAATGATAAAATACATTATAAAACCCATGCACATTATAATTTAGAAATTTTAATCATCTGCTAAGCTAAGTGAATTAGTATTACTGGAAAGCTGCAGAGGATTATATCACTTAATAGGACAAATACAATTTTGTAAAAACTCAGGCTTTATCATTATGAGTTTTAAGAATAATCCTTGAAGTTAAGTGAGAATAAATTTTTGGAATCATGTGCATGGTGGTATGAGTACATGATCATTCACTCCTTATTCGATTTCTGACACAGTACCTCAGGACTGATGTTTCTTTTTTCTCCTTAGAAATGCAAATTTCTCTCCCACCACAACATTTAGCCCTTTGCCGTAACAGACTAGAAAAGACTCAGACCTGCTTATGTGGCAGATTTTCTGTTCGTTGGCAGTGCCATGCCTCTAAATCAGATACTTAAGTGCCACCAAAAAGGAATAAAGAGGTTTTTCACTGTTACACTTTTTACCCTGGTAGTCTCTCAGCCTTATAGTTGGTACAGTTCCAAGGTTTCAAAAATATGGTCTACACCTGGATTACATTAGAAAAGATGAATTTTCAAAACTGCCATGTACCTGTAAATGAGGCACTAATATTACAAGCAAACTCTGATGCTGCTCTGTAGCAACTGCTCTCTGCAATACTGGTAATTTTGCTACACATTATCTACATGCGCACATAAGCACACACTATGCAAGGCAGAAACACAACCAACACTTAGATTTCATCTTCACTTTAAAAGTAATAATCTATCACATGTACATACACAAAAATATTTACTTGCATATCTATGAGGACACAACATATTGCACCAATTTCTTGCATTTCATTTGTAGCCTCTCTCATCAGTCACAGCCTCAAACCGTCTGTCTCTGATCATGTCCTACTGGTCTCAATGATCTTGCATTACCAGTGACATTTCTAAGCCCTGTAAGAGACTATTTTAAGTTCTCGAGAAATACTCTTCCATTTGGTTTGTATCAGAAATTTGCTTAGAATATTTCTGAATGGTAACAGTCAGTTAAAACAATTCAGAAAGAAGAAGAAATAACAGCAATAAAACATTAACAATGACAACAATTTATTTACAAAGTAAATAACCACAATTTAATTCCCACTGTTTATTTAAGAAGGAATACAATCTGAATACACGACACAGGCAAAAAGTCATCTGAGTCAGGCTAAATGACACAGCATTCTGCTTCAGAACTAAATTTGAGAACTAATATTATGGTACTCTGTCTTCTCTTCAGACACTGGTTAAAAAATGGGAATACTAGGAGTCTTCAGAACAGTTTCAAGGAAATTTCTAAATAGAATTTAAGGTTCAGTTCTGAGTGCAAAAATATACTGTCCATAACCTCAATGTACTGGTGACCCCAGCTAAGTTTTTTTATGCTGAAGCCCTCTCTTGGAAGATGCTGCTGCACAATTCCACCAGACACGCGTACATTAATGTGAGCCATCACATTGAAGAATTAGGGGCAATGACAAGAATGTCAATTAGTGCCACGCAAAGGTTTGATCTTGCTTCATAAAGAGTTTTTTATTTTCTTTAATTAATTAATTAATTAGACAAATCTCTTTTTTTAGCATGGCACTAACATTAACATGGGCTTCACAACAGTTATCATTTTATATGATTTACATTCAAATATTGCATTCCCCTTCAGACGAGTTCTGACCAAATCATACATGCAAGATATGTGTGTTTCCACAGAGCCCCAAATTTATTAAGTGCATTAATGTTTTATTTGACCATCAGGACAGCTACATCTTGCATGATGTACCGGCAGGGAGAAAACACACATCCCTTTTACTTTTTAAACCTCAAAAAATTAAGAAAGAATTTATAAAGATGTAATTTTATATTAAAAGGTCTATTCTTCAATATAGGTCACTCCTATCCTTTCACTTATTAAAAACTGGAGAGTAGTCACCTTAGCAGAAAAAAACAGATACAGTAAAACAAAATTTAACTTACATAAAAGGCAACTCTTAAATCATTCTATTGAAAAAGCATCAAAGATATATTACATCCCAATATTCAGCAAGGAGATCAAAGTGCTATAAAGACATATTGATTAGATGTCTCACTTCCTTCTGGATATGCTTTGAGTCATACCAAGTGCCAAACGAGAACACAAAGCTTAATAAACAAGATATAAGTTTCCCTGAGCATAGCAAATACAGATCCTTAAATAGGGAAGTTAAACAGTGACAGTGAATTCAGTGAAAACTGAATTATTATTTATATTTTTCTCTTTTGGTATATTTCTTAACTATAAGACAAAATGGCGCCATGATGGTACAAAACTTGGAAAGTTACCTACTTCACTATAAATGACAAATATGCCTATCGCTAGGTGATACCATGCAAGTAATTATTTTAGTAAACTAAGTATATTATTATTAACTTTTTCTAAGAACACTTGTTTCTTCCTTCTCACACTTGAGAAATTTTCCGATAAACAATGAAGTAGTATTTATAAAGAAATGTCGGAACTGCTACTTAGAATTGAGAATCTTTATGTCATAATTCTAAAATCACTCAATTTCTTATTGAAAAGTCTACAGACAAATAAAACAAAACAAAATACTAACAAACTTAACCCGCAAAATACAACACTTAAGGTGGTTTTACTTTAACTAGAAAGAATTGGGAACATTTTAAAGTCTTTTTAACTGAGAAGTAAAATGATCTAGCAACAAGAATCTCACTGGACTTTTCACAAATACATATTGTGAAAGACAACACAAAAAATTAGGCAGCAATAAATATAACATCTGTTTTGAGTTTGTTGCCCTGCTACAATTTTGAAGAGCTTCCATGCTCTACTAGAGGAAAGCATAGGTACAGATTTTGGAAGCTGAAATTGGTATAAATTTTGAAAAACTTTCCCCTTTTCAAGGGAAAACCACTGAATACCTAATGGAGTATCAAATTAAATTAAAAGATCAAATTATATGAAAGATAGGCCCAGCTGCTGTCATAGCATGCAGCCAAGGGAATACAGGTGCAAAGGAATGCATCTCTTGTTTTAGTCTTTGCATCTCTTGTTTTAGTCTTATGCCAGTTAGATACATACTTAATTATATTCCAAGAGTTTAATTATATTTCAATAGCTATTTGAAAGATTTTACCTATGGTTTGACAAGAAGATACAAAGATATTTGCAGAATTAGTTGCACACAAAGAGAAAGGGAGAACATAGGAAAAACATGACTCAGGTGAAAAATGATGAGGCCCTGGAGATATCCTAAATAAACAGCAGCAAAAAGGAAATCTACCTACAAAAAACTTGTATAACATGAAGATACAGAATGTGTATAGTGGAAAGTACTACACATTGATATCTATACAACCAGGAAAAATAGGGTATAGAACACCTTCTTTAAAAAAATCTCATGCTGTTTTAAAGATCTATTGATCCCCTCTGCACATCTCAAGGTAACGCAGTTACTTTGTAGTTGATCCAATAATGTAACAAAGATCTCCCAGGCACTGGATTTACCAAGAAGCTTTTCGGTATTTTTGAGTGGAAACTGAAAGATAGTTGAAGGTCTTGAAATAACAGGAGTAAGTGGTATGAAAGTACATATGCTTAATAACCACATGCTGTAATTACACAATAATCCCATTTTTCTTCCAAATTACTTGTCAATAAATCTTTCTCACTGCACTATAAATTCCAGGGTCATGGACAGAGGTATTTATTAGTATAATTACAATGCAGAAATAAAACCATTAAGCTTTTAGATCCTGATATTTTTCCATTTATTCTCTCCTTTCCCCAAGGGGGAGGCAAATAGTTCCTACAAATGAAATACCCAGAAAATATTGGAAGCTACTTTTAAAAGACTAAAAATGTGCTGGTTCGTGCAATTACTTTGTTTAAGTTATCTTTTCTCTTTATCTAAACTTTGACAGAATGTCAGATTTATCCTTTTTTTTTAATACTATAGTGCAGCAAACAGACTCAGGATCAAAAGAGTTCTCTGAAATAGGCAACATTACTACACTATTACCACCAAAGCACTCTGGATTTCACTCTGTGCCAGTCAGTCATACATTAGACCTAAAATCCCAAGGTGTCATGTAAATGCATGACTCATAAAGTGACTGTTGAATAGGGCTATTGAATCAGACTAGCATGAACAAACCTATTCCATAATTTTCAGGAGAAGGTAACCTATTCTTACCTGGAATTCAACTTGTGGTCGTAGCTTTCAAAGATTAGCTTTCAAAGATTAACTACAGTGATGCTACATAATCATGACTTATTCCAGTGTTCTCAGTGTCTAAATTACATACAAATTGATTTAAGAGTGAGAGCATTTTCTCAGAGTTATCTTAAACTCTTCAGCAAGTTAAAAATAAAATAGAGGTTTTCTTACTTAGGGATGTTTTTATTTATCAGATAAATAATGTTTACATCTGATTAGACTGAACATAAATGTAATAAATTGCCAATTACTTTCATTCTTCTTCCAATGTAAAATAGCATTGGATACAGTTTTATCATTTTCTTGCTATATAAAGATAGTAAATAATATACATGAATAACATTCTTAATACCAACCAATAAAATATTGTATAGTGGCATAATTTAGGAAAAAAGAAATGTTCACCTGGTGTAAATACATGTTCAAATTCCAATGTATTGTTCAAATTCCAAAACCTTAACATTGCTCAGAAATTAACTCACATTCAACTTGTAAAACTGGACAGAGGAGGAAATGCAGAGAAATGAAACAGAAACACAACAGTAATGATAATATCCTTTCAAAATAAGAGCTTCCAATTAAATTATGGTTGTGTGATTTATACTACAATATTTTGCATTGTTGCATTGACCTTCATGTTAATGCAAACATACAATGAATTCAAAATCACATTGACTTAAAGTTTAACTTTGACAGACTTTAACTTTATTCCTCCTCCCATTCTGGTTATTACTTACATATTTTCCAGAAAGTTTGACTCAGAACTAAGTTAATGCAGACCTTCAACAACTTGGTTGATAGTTGCTTGGCTGCTTCATTGATGACTACAGCACAAAAACAAATCTAAAAACCATGTACTGACTTCAGTCCCTTGAGACTAATGTAATACGGATGAATGTTCTAGATACAGAGCAAAGGAAACAGACAGATTTAAAAACCTATCTAAGAGCAAGTTCTTCACTCATTTGTTGCTGGGCACTGGAACAGCTCCCAGGGAAGTGGCCACAGCAGCAGCCTGACAGAGCTCAAGAAGCATTTGGACAGTGCTCTCAGGCACAGGGTGTGACAGGGATAGCCCTGTGCAGGGCCAGGAGCTGGGTGTTGATGATCATTGTAAATCCCAGCCGAGTGTTTCCTGTGATTCAGTGAATTTAACTCCCTGAACAAACCACAGAAACATGAAATTTAAAGTGAAGTTCAGAGATCTGAAACACAGACTCAGTAATAATAGTAGAGTGCAGACTTTATCTAGGCTGTGTTCTGTTTCCTTTTGCAAAAAAGAGCTCTCAGATCTAACCCACAATTTTGTGCTATGTGTCTTCCTATTATGTAAAGACAGCAGCTGCTAGAAGGAAGACTATCCCTTCCCATAAACCTAAATTCCACATGCAATGCATTGCAAACTATAAAAAAAAATAGCACAAAGGACTAGCTGTATGACAAGTTTCTACGTAACATAAATCTTTGAAGACTAAGAAGTTAGCAGTAGTGGAAGTTATGTAATAGAGCAGAATGAAGAGTTCTATTTATTTTACAAATAGTGTTAACACAAATTGAAGTACCTGACAAATCTCCTTAACCTCCTATTTATTGTACTAAGAAGACACATTACCACTTTCGACTAAGAACATAGCAGATGACAATACTAATCCATTCTTACCTACTTTATATGTTATTTAGGTGCTCAGAACATAAACAGTATGGAATTTAAAAAAAAACCCAACAACCCCCCACATTTAATTAATGAATTAGGAATTTTAGTTTCTAACCTATTCAGGAGGGAGCTTACTTCTCTTTAAATGCCAAATTTCACTAATATAAATCTTCTGTTAAGTTAGATGTTAGCAGTAATCAGCTATATTGCTTTCTTTAAGGAACAGCCTTACATTTAATCCGGCAATACACAGAAATGCAGTTTCTTGACAAAGAGACAAACAAGTTTTTAGAACCAACTGTATCCCTCAGTGCATCCAAATTCTAGCAACCTTTTCAACTTAAGATGTCAAAGGAAAAAAAAAATCCCAAATCCTAGTTCTGTTCTTACTGTTAATGCAATCTTTCTGAGGAGCATGAAAATCACTTCCTCTTCCTCAGGCAAGTGAAGTCTTTTAGCCTTTCTCCAAGTTAGAATACTGCAGCATTTTTGTAAATAACTGCAAAACTCACTCACAAAGTATGTGTAGTGGTATTAGTAAAGGAAATTGTGTAAATATTTGAAATGGTCTTCCAGAGAAAATATATGTCTATAATTATATGAAGAAGAAAAGCAATTAATAGCAAAAAATTGTGTATCATTTTCACCTCAAATTCACCCAAGAACAGACAGCCTGCTGAGAGAAACATTCACTTCTAACAGAGAAATCCCAATCTTCATCTGAATCTAGTAAATTCAGATATATCTATTTAGTGAAGGATGCACTGAACAAAGAATATGTATGTATGATTTGAATGACATAGGTATTGAAAAGAACACTTCAAATCCCTAACCCTAACCCAGAAAACACCTTTTTGTGAGTGTTATCACAGCATCTGTATGAAATTTTTTTTCCTCATAATTTTATTCTGTTATAAACTAATCACAGCTTCACTAAACTTACCAGATTAAACAACCCAAAATTTAGGCTGCCTTCTTTTAAAACAAGTATTGAAGTTTATATTGAGGCATATCAGTATCAAGCTATATGATTTAACATCTATTGCACTGGAGCTATTAATTAACAATTTATAGAAATTGTTCCATAAATAGAATCTTAAAAATATACAGGTACTATCATACCTAAAAAGAAATAAATATATAGGCTGTGCATATCAATAAGAAACATAAATACTTTACTTGATTAAGACCAGCTGGTATCAGGAATTAAAAATATGTCTGTTATTGATACCTGTTTACGTTATTTGTGTAAGAGTTTCTCTTCAAAGAATAAGGAACCAGAGCAAATGGTTCACCTCATCTAATAAAAATAAGTGCTGTTAAAGAGTTGCTTAGTTCCAGCTGACCTTGAATGTAATTGGCTACTTTGGATGTCTCTATGGTATATGCCACTAAGAAGATAAAAATATACAGGATTAAAATCTGAACTGATAAAGCTAAGAAATTAAGTATTACTTCTGTAATAAGCCTACTTTATGAAAGTACGTGAATACTAAAATATCTCCTTACTGATTGCTGTCGAACTGTGAATAAGTTTAAAAATAAGCTATCAAAAGCAGAAGTATCTAATATTTTAATTTTCTTCTTCTTACCTGTTTAAAAATTATGATTAAAGAATTCAAAGCATGTCTATTTTTTTTTCACACCATGTCTATCTACCTGACCTTACTTGTATGCCACCACACTCACCAAATTTTTATATACACTTAAGTCTATACAAGTAATATTATTTTGTATCTTAAAATAAAGATGGAGGCATTTATTTTATATTTTGGTTTTTTACAGTGCAACAGTAAAAATGCTCTTCTTTTTTCTGTATTATTTAAGCATTCACTTGAAACCCTATACAATTTTAAGAACATTGTTTTACAAGGTTGATTATTGAAAAGATGAGATTGTTTCACTGTACTGAAAAATGAAAGCTACAAAAAGCCCCACAAAACCCCCAAACATTTTAAGTCACAAAACCCAACTAAGCTAAATAAAAGAGTCTATCAATTAAGATGCCAGGGCAGAGACCATTTCTTCCTATTGTGAATAAAGGCATGAACAAGCTTGTGTGGTGGTTAACTGTGGGAAAGAAAAGAGACTTTTTCTTTAATTTTAAAAACCAAAATATATAGGGCTCAAAATTTAAGAACCACTTTTACTCCTTGGTATCAATGTATTATATTAGACTGCCACTTGAATTTTGAAAGTACTTATACAACACAGGTTTGGAATTGTAGAAACAACGATAAAAAGTGAAGGTGAAATGATGATTTAGGATGCATACATCACAAAATTGTATCTGCATGACTAAAAAAAAATCAAGGACCACAAGATATTTATCATGTTTTGACATGTTACCACAACTTTCCTGTCTTCTTTTTTGATTCAGTCACAGATACATGCTGTTATAACAAAAATGCAATTTTGTGCTACATTTTTTGGTAAATATTATGAAGGAATTAAGATATATCAATTAATTTTCTAAGTTGAGGAACAGAGTAAGAAGACTACAATTTAAATTTGGTTTAAAACTCCTCAATGGGAAGGATTAATACTTACAAAGTAATAAACCAAACCAGTGTACCTGTCAGTAGCAAACTGTAGCCCTAAGGTTTATATTGTCAATGTTCTTTGCCTCTATTTTATCACCTATATTATTACATTGCATTGTATCTTGAAAGATTTGAGCAATAACCAAACATTTTACACTAAATTAAGTTGTTCCAGTAGCAAACAACTGTTAAAGAACTGCAGAATTAGGATGCATTTTAGGATCATGACTGTCTCAAAAAAATTGCATGTAGCCTTCAATTAATAAAAACCAGAAGCTGTGAAATGTAATTCAGTATCCAATAATCTATGTAACCTATTTGTTTAAAAGTTCTTCCTATATTTTGATTACCTACAATTGACCTTTCTCTTCAGAGTCTCTGAACAAATGAAAACGTGTGTTTTAGACAAGTAAAACATGGTGAAAAGACATGTATTAATGTACAAAAAGTAGACAGAAATGAAGATTTCAAATACGATTTGTCTTCTAGACCTTGCCTTCTTTATATTCCTAATAGCCGTTTAAAAATCTCGAATCAAGCATTTCTCAAAGAAATCAAACACAAGACTAACATCCTATATATACACTGCAGTTATATCAGAAAGAAAATAGCAATAGTATTAACAAGTAACCTGACTGAAAACACTAGCTATTTATCAAGTGAAACACCTAAGACTAGGGAATTGTGAGGGAGGAAAAAAAAAACCTACAGAAACCAACAGGTAAATTGGAAATGTCATGGTCTTTTAGCCTTAGTGAGGTAAGGCATTTTTAGTAAATAATAACACCAGTGAAAACACTCCTTAATAAATTTAACAACTTCCTTCAGCATCCTCCACTATACATCATTTGAAATCTCTACTTTGCTGCAGCTCATCCTCTTTGACATGTACTTTCATTGTAATATTTTCAATATTTATGACATTCCTACTACTTTTGCAGCTGGAATCATTTTGGTTCTCCTCCTGCTTGACACCTCTTCTCTCAGAATTACAAGTGCATGTATTTCTCAAAATACTGGTGAAGCAGTCCCTTTGCTCAGTTATCAATTCACAGAGGAAAACTGGGAGATGAAAAGACAGCAGTAGGGCTGAAGAGCAGACACAAGCAACAAAGCTTGCTTTAAATAGAAAATAACTAAAAGCTGCCGAGCTCAGGTCACCACCCATTACTGACTTGCCATCACAAAGTTTTCTCTCTTCCCATGTTAGAGATCCACCTGGTTTCAAATAATCAAATACCTCAAATACTCTCTCTGTTCAAATACCTCAAATACTCTCTCTGTTTCTTTGTTTGTCATCAGAGATTCTGATAACATCATCTTTTCCCTCATTACTCATTACATCTACAGAAAGTTCTAAATTCTGATGAAAAAACGATGTATCTCTATTGTTGCCTCGCATATTCCAAACTGACAAATGTATGCTCCATCCTAAGATTATATTCAGGAAACAGACAATCCAGGTTTTAAAATATTATTGTGACCTCTATCAAAAATCAAAGTATCCTGTACTTTTTAATTTATTTTTTCTATACATTGCAAACACCTTGTGATAGCTAGATCTGTCACTTATGTCCCCTATAAATTTCACACACTTCACATATATTAATGCACATCACCCAGTTTCAAGAGCAGAAAAGTGATGTTATACATTGAAGAATCTTGAAAGTGTTTCTAAGTACTCTAAAATTTCAATGGGCTATGTAGTATGGTGCATTTACATTTTATTTACACAAGAACTACGACATTTGGCTTATTCACCAAAAAAATATTTCAGGTGCCTAATTAGTGCCTAATCATCTTACCTTTACAGATTCACTTAAGACTTGGGTTCTATCTGCTTCTTCACTGGATTGCAATTCTAGTTTATTATTTAACTCCTGTAGCTGTTGTGCTTGTTCATTCAAAAGCAATTGTGCCTGATGCTCCCGATGTAATGCATTATTTAATTCTTCACATACACTTTCAAACCTCTCATGGGTGATTAATTTCTGATAAGAAAAATAAATTGTGTTTGATTATGTAACTATACTTACCTGTTTACATACTTGACTTCCCAAGTTCCACTTGGGAGCATATTAAATTCTAAAATAAAAGTATGCTAAAGGTTATGATTTATTTAGGTTTTTTAACTCAAAGACAGACCACCAAGCAATGAAATGGCCAGACAACTTTATTCACTGTATTTTTTCAAAACAGCATTCAGACTACTGTAAACAGTATGCATTTGCTATTCTATTCAAATTAACACCCTAGATTGCTAAGAACCAATATTTAGAAGGAAATATGCAGATAAATGTCCCACATTTTAGTGCATATCTTGTCAATCCTTGTAAACATCTTCCTGAACTCTTTCTCACTTTCCAAAAGTGTTCCAGAAAGACAAAATAGTTCTTCAAGGAAAATCATTGTCAACACTTGAATGGCAATCTAAACTGTAATAATTTCTTCCAATTTTCCCAGAACTGTAAGCATTAAAACTCAGTATGAGCAAAACTGAAGATAAGCAGATATAATTTTGTCTGTTTGAGTAAGAAAAACTTTGAGTAAGAAAAAAATATTTTACCAGCTAGGAATAGGAAGAAGAATTGATTTGACACTATCTGTTAAATACTCTCTGCTTGGAAGCACCTTGATTGGGACACACTGATGAGTCTACCAACTATGCTTCAGTATCAGGTCACAGCCACAGAAAACACAGCTTTTTCTGGGCCACAGCTGTTTTAGCTGTACAGTGTACCTGTTGAACATGTATCCATTAACCATTCTTAATTCTTAACCATTAACAATCTCAAACAGTTCAAACATATGTTCAATTCTGAATGCAACCTGCAAGAAATAAGCATAGTAGGCAAGGTTCATAGTGAACCTCCAGCACGCTAAAGAAAAACAAGTTTCTTCCCCTGCAAGGGCTGAAGACACAGTTCTGTACATATGACAGGGGTCTAACTGAGAACCCACCAAATACCATTACCCCTCAATTACCATGTCTATTAGTCACAATACTGTGGTTTCAAGCAGTTAAGGAACCTTTTTGTTGTGTCTTCTTGCTCCTGTTGGACAACCTATTTACAGGCTAGCAAATGCACTGTGTTTAAGTAAATAAATCAGTGACAGCTAGGAGTCAGAGGAATTTGGTGCATACATGCTAGCAGGAATGGAGAAGAGAGACTTTTTTTCCCCTTCCATAAACTTAGTCCTTCAGAGGAACAGCCACACTAAAATTTGCATTGATTAACTCAGGTCATAACCCAGCATCAAAGATACAAAAAAATGTCTATCATAATATTCAGCAATATCCACACAGAGTTTATACTTCTTGAAGTTCTCATGAACACACTTATTCAATACCCTCATGGCAGCTGACTTTAATCTGCTGAAATGAGATCTATAAATGTTTTTGGGGTATATAAATCACATCAACATTTTCAACACACAGAAGAAAACGTGGTTGCTGAAGACCAAACATATAATTTACAAGAGCATCTCATTCTACAAATCAAAAAGAAACTCTTGGGGAAGGGAAGCCTTTCTAAACACATCTGACTTCTAGTTTAGTGACCCTTACAATGCAAATCTTCTGGAAAATTCTTTTAATATTAGAATGATTTTTATACTTATTTTCAAAAGAATACACACAAACATGTCTTATAAGCAGTCACCTCTAAATCAAATATACTTACTTGCTTAAGCGTATTTAATTGCTCTTGCAGCCTCTGTGCTTTGTCTGCTTCTTTTTTTATCTCGCTGAAATTTGATTTGAATTCTGCAAGTTGTAGGCGCAGTGAGAGGCGTTCCACTTCTGCTGTATGTAGTCTTTGTGTAAATTCAAATATTTGCTTCTGCAAGGATTCTATGTTTTTCTGTTAATAATCAGAAATAAATTTATATGCTTTAACATGAACTATTTTATCAATAAAAGAGTCACATGTAATACCCAAGCAAATTGGACAAAACTCTCATTTTGTCCATCATCTCTAAGATGCATGAGTGCAAAATGTGAACTTGTTTCACCGTCGTACTCTTGGGGGTAACTGAAAATTCTGTTTTCAAGAAAGTACTATTTTAATGTAAGGCCCACAATAAAAGACCAATTATTTCAGGTTTCTCCTTTCTCTCTGATTATAGGGAAAAGGCTATCTTTACTGAAAGATGGAACGCAAAGCACGAGAAAACAGAAACACCACCCCCCACCCCCCAAAAAAGAAACCACAACAAAAAAAAAACTCAGTAACATTTAATTGAAGCCAAAAGCAAGTTAGTTCTTACAAAGCAAATACAACTTTGAAAGAACTTTAAAAACCCTTTTTCTTAGATGCATCAAATATCTTCTTAAAATTCTTTGACATAAAAGAAAAAGTACATTGGTGCTCTAATGCTTCTGGGTGTTGGGAATCTGATGTCTCCATAGTTGTAATGGTTCAATGTAACAGTCTCATAAACTGAAACAAAATTATGGTGCTATCAAGAGAGCTTCATCCCAACACTTAGGCCATGAACCTACGGCTTACATAAGGTAGGACTATAATTATGCGTACCATACTGGATACTCTGTCACACAATCCAGCTTCCAGGGCCTGGTTATTTATTTTATTGAGTCCATGAGCCAGGCACTGTACCAAGGAGTCTTTCTCCAGATAAGTAATGCACTTGCAGTGGTGTAATGGAACCGTCTCCATTATAACACTCAGCTTGTCCATAAGTTTTGAAAATGAATTCCTGGCTGCATTTAACAGTAACTTTCCAGAAAGCCAGGACTTTGTACCTTTAAAAAAAAACAAAACAAAACAAAAAAAACAGACAAACAAAACCCCCAAACAAACAAACAAAAAAACCCCTACGAAACAACAAAACCCAAATCAAAACACAGAAAAGAAACATCAAGTAGGTTATTAGTTTCAGTTTCTTTCAGTGAAAGAAACCAAAGTAAAGAAGATCTTAAAGCTACTCAATAGAAATTTTCCATTAAGGACTGGAAGATTGAGTCCAAAGGAATATTTCAGAGAGACTTGAAGACAAATTGTGTATTTAGCAATGAAAATCCTAATCCTATCAATTTGCAAATGGGAGGGTAGAATAAGATTCTAAAGAATAGGATTTCTTTGTCATCAGACTACTTGTCCAGTTGTTATCATGTTCTCCAGTACCATCCTTTCTAAAGACTTTAGTGTTCTAATTTTGTAATTCAGAAAACATGCAAGACAAATGCAAGCAAATAGAAGTCAGGTCAAATAAGTAAGAACTAATAGCACATGGTAAAACACTTTATTGTAATATTTACAATGCAAACTTCTGAGGGTTTCCTGATTTTTCCTCCCTCCCCTCTACAGATGTCTAAATCATTTGCTGTTCAAAATTAGTGAGGCTTGGTACCTTAATGCCATACTATTTATATTCTGAGACAGGAGAATATAATTTACCTTATTCCAAGGCAATTAAAATTTTACAGCTACAATTACGTATTTCCCCACAGGATTTTGGTAATCATCCTTCTCATATAATGGACTTAAGGCCCCAGCACACCCAACATGTCCTGCTTACTGCTAGATTCGTCAGGTCTGTAATTAATAATTGTGTTTAATGTTGATAAATAAAATTGTCAGTGCTCCTTCCACTAATTGGTATTCCAGATAACAGTTAATAGGTTTATTTATGCCTTAATAAAAGTCTTGTAATTTAGTTTTCCCTCTGCTAGGCAGGTCTTAATCTGTCATTACTTGTCTTATGATACTATCAGTGTAAGATGACAAGCATGGAAGAGCTTATTTACATTCAGTAGTACAGGAGATCTCCTGTTGCTGCAGTGAACTAAAATATTTGCTTAAGAGTATAAACAGAAAAAAATAACCCTGGCTTAAGTTAAAGAATTTCTGTTTATAGACTGTGAGGGAAAAAGCCAGAGGTACAAAGCAAACAGAACATGATTATTGATGTGTTTTTATTACAAATCTCATTGTAAAGAAGATTATTTACATGTGAGGCTGAGATTTATCTGTAAGCAATAACAAAAAAAGCACATGATAAAATCAAATATTTTATTTTCAAAGCTATTTTCCTGTTCAGGTTTGAAATAGCACCACTCCAGTGAGTCCAGTGCTTAACTGGAGTATCATTTTTGAGTACATGCTCTCTATAACTTCAGTGACTAGTAGATCTGTCTTTTCCTCATCACTAAAATAGCACCTTTGAGGTTAAAAATCTAATGAGGCATTTTTATCTTGCACTTCAACTAACTAAACATCCTTTACAATAAAAAAAGTTATTCTTTTCATACCCAGAAAAAACTGCTATTGCAATTCTCCAGTCAGAATGCATTCACTAGTTGAATGTTTAGTTAAATTAACCTAAAATTAAAACTAGAACATTTTTATGGCCTTCTATGTAAGCTGATGCCAAAACCTTCTCAAAAACTGTCCTTTGCCATGATTTTTGGAATATATAGAATAAAGGAGCTCAATGAGCTACTGTTCCTTTGCTTTTCCTAGTATTTCCACTTGCTGTCTCAGGTTATGAGATATTGTTTGCCTGTCAGAAGCACATATTGTTTCTCCATATGTGCAGTACCTAGCATGGCAGCACTTTCCCTATGCCTAGAATCTCATGTTTAAATGTATCAAAAGTAAATTTAAAATAATAATGCAGACAAATGTGTTGTAGCATTTTCAAATGATCATTCCGCTTCTCAACAAGCACTCCCCTTAACCAGCACAGTTCAAGATATCACAGAATCACAGAATCACCAGGTTGAAAGAGACCTTAAAAATCATCAAGTCCAACCCGTGCCCTAACACCTTAACTAAACCATGGCACTAAGTGCCACATCCAGTCTTTTTTTGAACACACCCAGGGATGGGGACTCCATCACCTCCCCAGGCAGGCCATTCCAATATTTTATCACTCTTTCTGTGAAAAACTTCTTCCTAATATACAACCTATATTTCCCCTGACACAGCTTGATCACAGCTTAAGGCATTCTCTTGGGATAGCAATAGTCATGTCCTCCATTATTTTTATGAAGAGTAGCTTTGACTAAATAGACAGAAATATTTTGAAGGAAGTTACTGATTGCTTTGAAAGATAAAATGAAAACATAAATCAGTTCCACAAGGAGCTGTATCTATAACAACTGAGAGGAGAATAGACTGTTTAAGTATATATATCTTAAGTACCTGCCATGAAGGATGAAAGAATTACAATAAAAATTAAATTATGTGTTAAATTATGTACTTTATGATGTCTCTAAGAAATTATTAACACAAATACAGGTATACGACAAAGCAATTAAGCTTTACGTTAAGTAAATGGAAAAAAAGTGTCAAATATTACTTCACTGAAAGATGAAAAAATAATTCTTGTTTATTCTGTTTTGGTGAAATTGAACACCAGTCAGCAGGATTAACTTTGTACTATGCAAGACTTAAATGTTCATGTCAAACTTCTAAAGCTTTATATATTTAACAGTTGATGATATTTGTAGTGAAAACTTTGGCTGTTACCGTCTCTGGTTTATGACAGTACAGATTTTGTTCAAACAAACCTAAAATCTAACTTTACAAAAAAACCCAAAACAAACAAAAAAACTCCAACACTGCAATGAATTTGCATTGAAACTGAAGCAAAGAGATCATTCCAAGGCATGCTGGAATGAGTCCCAAACTAACTAACACTATAAAGTGAAACGATCATCAATGTCAAAACAGAACCACTTATTTAAAAGACTGAGAAAGGCGCCCCAAATGGTTCCCCAGAACCTAGCCATTTTTAAACATAATTTCTAAGACACTGAATCATTCCATCTTGATGATCCAGACAGCACCTTCTTGTAGCACTCTCTCGTGTGACATATAGTCTAATCCGGAACTGCCATTATTTAAAGACATGAAAGGATTGCCTATTTATAATTTTTTAAGAAATTCAACATAATTGAAGTCAGTTTGAAGATTTAAGTTCTACTTAAATTATTACTTATAGAACATAATGTAATTTTCTAAGTGTGGAAGCTTTCAAATATATTTCTT
Organism: Zonotrichia leucophrys gambelii; assembly: GCF_028769735.1. NCBI lineage: Eukaryota > Metazoa > Chordata > Aves > Passeriformes > Passerellidae > Zonotrichia > Zonotrichia leucophrys. The sequence continues at coordinate 43,578,630 of NC_088200.1, read as the reverse complement.
CAGAGCCTAATTACTTCAACACTTCTGGAAATTTCATATCAAACTTTAAATTATTTATTACTATTTTTTGACCCAAAAATTCTTAGGAGACTTGATCTCATGAGCAACAGAATTCCTAGTAAAACATGAGCAGATAGACCTTGCGATTCTGTGGAAATTACTTAAACAGACGTAAGATATTAAAGAATCACCAAACTGTCTGTGGTCATAACATTCCCAGCATGGTTCTTCCTAATTCTCAAAATCAAGCCTGTGTTGAGTGCAGAGATATCTAGTAAATAGAAATCAGTAGAATTCCCATGTTGTTCAAACTGCCAAAATACCATGATGTTTAAGGTATTGTTATCAGTCGCTTAAGCAGATCCATGCTGCTGCTCCATTTCTCTCAATTCTTCTTCAATTTGCTGTTCCTACACAATACTCTGTACACAGGAACACTTGCAGTATAAACCCTGTAAATACTCTGAAATACAGTTCAAACTTCGCTTTGTAAGGATATAAATTAAAGTTACTGAAAACAGGATGTCCAAAGAAGAAAGCTATGAAACTGAATCAAAACAATTTTGTTTCAGCGTCTTCTGGGATCGGTTTGTTATTTAGGCTTCTGGGAAATGAATCATCTTATTACTGTCCTGCTACTTCCATTTATTCATATAAATTATCTCTCCTTAAACATCCTTTATTCTGTGACAGAACTGCTGGTATTTTAAAACTACAGTTTACTGAAGAACTAAGGATGGCAGCAATGCAGAGAACCAAGCAAACTCTTAGGTCAGTTCTCGCTGCAAATAAATAAAGGAAAATAGTTAACAGCTGGGAATCATGAGGTGATATTTCCAAAGACTGACACTACAATTTTTTATAGGCATTGTAGAATTCTATAAAAGCAGAGACTGGGAAAATTAGGAAATCTAGACACATACCTAATTAAACATAAACTTAGAGAAGAAACATTGCAGAGACATAAAATAAGGACTGCTATGCATTGTATAAACTGAGAGCATTTTATTTCTCTCTCCAAAACTGTAAGACAGCAAATAAAGCACATGAAAATGTTATCCATGAAATTCACTGTTTTTTCAGATTTGGAACTACTAAATTCATATAATATAAAACACGGTATGAAATTATTTCCTTTCAGTCAGCAGCTGTAATGTCCCAAGTTGAAGACATGACAGTTTTAGAGCCCGTACTTAAGAAATACACAAATCAAATAAAAACAAAACTACATAGATTTTCTTCATAGAAAAAAATATTAGGTTGAGCTCCAGGAAAACACTTCTTGAATATTAGACCAGATGAAGAAGATAACTGAGAAGCTTGTAAGAGTTACTTCAAGGTTCTTACAAGAACCTTGTAAGAGTTACTTAATTTAAAAGGTTAGCCTACTTTTTAGGCTAAGCTTTTAAAAACAGGTTAGCCAAATACCTATTTGTGTGGTTTAGATTATTTTTAATATCTCACAGCCAAACAGGCAGAATGATATAAATGCTTTCTAAAAGCACTTTCCAGCCTTCTGTTCCCATGACTCTATATACCAGAAGGATAAAGTACCACATCACCAATTAAAGAAAATTCAATCTGTTCCATCAATACAGCTCTCAGGAGATTTGATCTAGAATAGTTTAAATAAATCCTAAAAATGGAGATGATGCAACCACCCTGATTATGTTTTTAATCTTCAACTACAAGAATATACTTTTAAAATTACCTGGTTTGTTGACAACATCCTGCAATTCAGTGACAGAACTGATTATTGCAGCAAGGAGGTCGGAACTAGCAAACCAGCTGAGTGCTTCCACACAGTCAAGCTCTTCATCTTCACAACCTATGGAATAGAATTGTAGCTACCAATATAACTCAATAACTTAAATGAGGCACACTACTTTCTCTTTCAGAAACTGACTAAAGCCAAAAGTTCATAAGCCATAGACTATTTTCAGGACAATTTAGACTGTATTAAATATCCTTCCACTAGCACTAAACCAGAAAAATAAATGAATCTTCTAGTTTCAAAAGCATTTTTTATACCATTTTTCCTTGTAGAGGGATACATAAGCTGGCTTGGTAACAGAAAGGGACTAAGAGATATGTATTTCCTCTAAAGGAAATCCAGAAATCTTACATTAATATTTTACCCGAATCACTAAAAAACGTTTTCGCATTTTTCAATAGGAAATAAGTACTACAAGTCATTACTAAATGAATACACATTCTCAAAAATAATGCTGGTGGCAAATAATGTAGGAACATTTCAAGAAATTTATCACATAGGGCAGATGCGGTAGGACCTAGTTCTGAAATCTACAGTGCAAATATTGAGGGTATTAAACCATGGGAGCTCACGTGTGCAGTTGCAACTTTACTTGCATTGTCAAACAGACTAAGCATTTCATTTTAGGGGAAATTACATGCATCAAGTTATCTAGAAGTTCCAAATTCAGAAATTACATTTGTTAAAATGTCATTAAATTTGTATTTACACTCTATTATAAATAATATTATTATATGTTATTCACTAGCCATGTCTTTTGACACAACATTTATAAAAGAAGAAGAAAAACCAGCTTACTTAACAGATTACGCTTGCCTTTGGATTCTCCTACACAAACAGGAATTCCAATGCCTTCTTTTAAGCCATTTGTCCAGGTGAAGAGGGAACTAGAAGACTGTGCTAAAACCTTAAGTCTGTTGGCTGCCAAAACTGCAATCACAGCTCTTCGGAATACATAAATCAGGCCCTGAGATTTTCTTCTCTTTAGTTTTGCTTCATCCTGATTGTTTTCCTTATCATCAGAGAGAGCATGAACTAAGGTCCTAATCTTCTGGTTCACTAATTCATAAATGTTCGCCTGATCCTGGAGAAGGTCTCTTTGGGAAGACATAGCACACAGTCTGCCATACAGAGGATACAGGGCCCCTGCCAGTAGTGCACAGGCTGCCAGGAGGGAGGAATGCTCCTTTTGAAACTGTGTTAACATCTTTTTCACAGAAATGTTTTCAAGAGCCAATTTCTCTTGGCTTTTTTCAAGGACATAAATTTTTTCCTTATTTTTCTCTGCTGCTTCTTGGTACTCCTGGGATAAGAGAAAAAAACACCAAACAAAAAAACCCAGAAGAAATATTAACTAAAAGTTTTTTTACTTAACAAAATCATTTTTACCTAGACAAAAGATAAAAGAAAATACTTTCTTTTTTCTTCACATTCAAGTAACACACTAAAGGAACAAATATTATTAGTAATGATGATAAAACTATCTCTCCTAAAAAACTGTTATACAATGAAATACATGAAAACAAAATAACAAAGTAAAATTTGCACAGTCTTCAGTTACAAATGGATTCCTGATGATTACCCTTAGTACTCCAATAGCCTGCACCTGGTTGTCCACAATGCAGTTTTATCAGTTGACGTAACAACAATTGCTTAGTAAGGAATTACATGCTCCAATTTAAGAAAGATCATTGCTTTACAAACAAGAAGTAAAGTTAGTATAAGGGAGAAGAAACAAATAAGGAAGGCTCTGGAACATAAACGTAGACAGATTGGCAGCAGCTGGAAAAGGGGAAGTAAAGGTGATCTCTTAATTACTTTGTAATCAACCCCCTACTTATATATTCACAGATTAATTAGGTCTCATACAGAAGTGAGTTTTCAAAAGAACAGTGTAATATAGATGTTTTTATTTTGCCTAGTACCATAATAGATTTTTTTAAGTTGCAGAACATTTTTTTTCCTCTAAATGCCCTGAAATAGGGAAAGAGGGAGATTTAAAATAGCAAGCTGGTATAGAGAAATTAAGATGGTAACAAGTCAGGAAATGCCAGGACTACAGTTAGAGGATGCAGACTGCAGTACTGGAATCAAGACGCTACACTGAGAGCTCTAAGTGACCTCAGAGACTTAAACTGGGTTTTTGATGCATAAAAGCCTGCTGTGATTGAAACAGTGACTACATTTAAACAGGCTCCACTGGTATAGGGAGATAATAAATTTTAGGCACTGCTCACAAAGACTGCATAAGCTCAAGTTAAATGCTAATACTTCAGCTACAACACATGGTCACAAAAAGGCAAACATAGATGCAACTACAAGTCCATATGATGATGAAAACTGAGGATTTTATTTAAGTTTCAGATGCCTCTCTTAGAGCTATGGACAATTTTGTTGAACACAGAGTGACATTATTCCTGTAGCAGTGGTCCAAAAAGAAGCAAAAAGGTATTATCCAGCCATATTCTCCTGCATTCTACTTGGTACAGGTCCCAACTAGTGGTGAGCAAGGTATCCTAGTTTCTTTTACCTCCTCCATCAAGCACAAAAGGGAAAAAATATACACAGCTATCCCTAGAATGAAAATAGAAGATTCCACGCTTCTATAGAGATGTACCCTAGTCAGTTCAAAATGTCTTTGACCAAATAAATATTTTATAATTTTTTTGGAAGGGAAAGAATTTGTAATGCTATTAAAATACTTCAAGCCATACAAAAATAGAGTAGGCCACTAAAATATTTAATTTCAAAATGCAATTAACAGGCCACACATGTCACTTTACTATGCTGAAATAAAGTATGAACATGGACAATACTTTCAGTGCTACTGCATTATTTACAGTGTTTGATTTTTATAGATGAAAACCCTGATAGCATGACTGGAAGGAACTGAAAAGGTGAGCCAAATTTAGAAAACAGCCTATGGTTTCTGGCCATCACAGGTGAAAGGCCAATATCTAAGTAAACAAACTGTGATCCCTACAGGGTTATTGGGCAGCAATACCAATATTCAGCGCTCTTACTAATTAAGGAGCTTTTTTAATGCTTTTTGTGATATGGTAATATGCAAAAGTAAATGAGACAACCTTTGACTTCAGAAATGTAAGTTTTGCAAGAAAATAGACCTTCTCTCTTTTACTGGCTAATAATTTCTTTTGCTACACCAGACACTGTTTCTAGAGTTTTCTTTAAAGCTTAAAAGCACAGTTCTTGAAAGAGACACGGACTTTTCTTCCTAAACATTGGCAAGCTGGTTTCCTTTGGTGTTTGAGCTTTGAGGGGCACCTCACTGAGTTGCAGAGCTCTATCCATTCCAAGAAACCTTAACAAAAAATCAGGTGCTACTAGCAAAACTATTTTATCCTACTTCTTACTACACCCTTAGCCTTTATTCTGGCATGGAAACAGAACTGAAAACTAGAAATATAATGACACAGAGACTTCAAAAGGTTTTTCTTTTGGAGACCTGAGCATAGATGGCAGTAGAGGAGAGAGGGCCCACCCCCACATGCACTAAAGCTGCCCCCAGGGAGGGCAAGCAAGCAGCAACACAATGAACAGAGAGGGCAAACAGCACGAAACATGAGCCAGAGCACCATGACACTGTTTCCACATGCAGGGCAAGCAGGAAGGGCACTGAAGCACTGCCGCCTCAAGCACTTAGCTCAGTTGGTGATCTTCACTCTCAGTTATTGAGCTGAGGTGTGGTATTTGTTTGGACAAAAGTTACTTCCTCTGTGCACACCAAAAAGGAAGGGGCAACCCAGATGGAGTGCCCATGAAACCATGCAGGAGTCTGGGTCTCAGACTGCAGGGAACTGTGGAGCCTGGCACTGCTCTCAGGGCAGCAGAGACAACAGCTGTGTGAATTGTGATCAGGTGGATGACTTACAAAGCCTAACACTGGAGCTGAGAGAAAAAGTAGAAAAACTAAGAAGAAATAGGGAGCCTGAGGAAGAGACTGAGTGGTGGAGCTGCATTCTACCACACCTCAAATGCACCCACTGTCCACTTCACCTGAAGCAATGGATCCCCCCCCTCTCTCACCACCAGGCAACATGGGACCTTAGAGACAGAGGTGAAACAGATTTCTCCTTGGGCGGAGCAGGTGAATCTCCTCCCAAACTACTTACCTTCCTAGGTGCCCTTATACAGCAGGTATGGGGCCCTGGAATCTCAGAATCAGGGAAATAAAAATGTGGATGAAAGTCCATCTAGGCTGGACCGATTGTCTAGGACAGGGCAGCCTACCCCCTACATTTTGACCTCCTCAATTAAGAAAAAAAGGAACGGCAGTAGTGACTCCCTTTTTAGAGAAATGAAGAGCCCAGTATGCCAACCAGAATTAACCTATACAGAAGTATGTTGCCTCCATGCAGCCCAGATAAGAGACATCACCAACAAACTGCCCACTGGTACAGCCAACTGATCACTACCCATCATCTGTTTACCAGGTGGGTAGCAACAAAGTCCCAATGAAAAGGCTGTGAATCATCAAGAGGACCTGAGTGCATTGGGATAACTGGTCAAGGGATCTGGAGCACAAGCTGTGCTCTCTTCTCTTCTCTCCTTCCAGTTGTGGGGAATGATAGGGCAAAACCCAGGAAAATCCCAGACGAACATATGGCTTCAAGGTGGTGTTACCAAGAAGAAAAGAAGGGTAATCGTAGTAGGTGATTCCCTCCTGAAGGGAACTGAGGGCCCCATATGTCGACCAGACCCATCCCACAGGGAAGTCTGTTGTCTCCCTGGGGCCCGGGTACAAAATGTCACTGAGAGACTTCCTGGGTTGATTCAGCCCTCTGATTATTACCCACTGCTGATACTCCAGGCTGGCAATGATGAGATTGAGAAGAGGAGTGTCAAGGCAATTAGAAAGGACTTCAGGGTGCTGGGTCATGTAGTTGACAGGGCAGGAGCACAGGTAGTGTTCTGCTCAGTCCCTTTGGTGGTGAAGGAAAATGATGAAAGAAACAGAAGAATCCGCATCATCAACAAGTGGCTCAAGGGTTGGTGTCATAGGCAAAAGTTTGGATTCTTTGATTATGGGGAAACTTTTACAGCATCTTCTCTGCTGAAACCAGATGAGGTACACCTCTCTGTTAAGGGCAAAAGGTTTTTAGCTCATGAACTGGCAGACCTCATTGAGAGAGCTTTAAACTAGGTTTGAAGGGGGAAGGGGAACCAGCTGAGCTATCTGGAAACAGGCCCAAGAATTGCAAGGCTGAGTTAGGGGTGAAGTCAGTAGCCCAGATGAGGTGCATGTATACCAATGCACGCAGCTCGGGCAACAAACAAGAAGAGCTGGAGGCCATGGTGCAGCTGCAGAGCTGTGACGTAGTTGCCATCAGGGAAACGTGGTGGGACGACTCACATAACTGGAGTACTGCACTGGATGGATGCAAGCTCTTCAGGAGAGACAGGAAAGGAAGAAGAGGTGGAGGGGTGGCCCTTTATATTAAGCAAACTTTTGATGCCATTGAAATTGAAACTAAGGAAGATGGAGTTGAATGTCTATGGGTAAGAATAAAGGGGAAGGCCAACAAGGCTGACACCATACTGGGAGTCTGTTATCGTCCACCCGACCAGGAAAAAGAGGTAGATCACTTATTCTATAAGCAGCTAGGTAATGTTTCAAGATCATCAGCCCTTGTTCTTGTGGGTGACTTCAACCTACCAGACATCTGCTGGGAACTTAATACAGCAATAAAAGAGGCAGTCCAGGAAATTCTTAGAATGTATGGAGGACAACTTTTTGTTGCAGCTGGTGGGTGAACCCACCAGGGGAGGGACTAGGTTAGATCTGCTGTTTGCAAATAGAGATGGGCTGGTGGGAGATGTGGTGGTTGGAGGTCACTTGGGACAGAGTGATCACGAAATAATAGAGTTCTCAATATTTGGTGAAGTCAGGAAGAGCACCAGTAAAACTCTTGCATTGGACTTCCGGAGGGCAGACTTTGGCCTGTTTAGGAGACTTATTCAGAGCGTCCCTTGGGAAGCAGTCCTAAAAAACAAAGGAGTTCAGGAAGGGTGGGCATACCTCATAACAGAGATCTTCAGGGCACAGGAACAGACCATCCCTGTGTGCCGAAAGATCAGTCAACGGGGTAAACGTCCAGCCTGTCTGGGCAAGGAGGTTTTGGAGGAACTTAAGAATAAAAAGAGGATGTATCAGCATTGGAAGAAGGGTCAGGTCTCTAAGGAAGTATTCAAGAAGGCTGCTAGAGCATGCAGAAAAAAAATTAGGGAGGCCAAAGCTCAGTTTGAACTTAGAATGGCAACTTCTGTAAAGGATAATAAAAAATGTTTTTACAAATACATTAATGGTAGAAGGAAAGGTAAGACCAGCCTTTGCTCTTTATTGGACAAAGGAGGGAACATAGTATCTGAAGATGAGGAAAAGGCAGAAGTGCTTAATGCCTATTTTGCCTCAGTTTTTAGTGGGAAGATGACTTGCCCTCAAGACACCTGCCCGCCTGGGCTGGTTGATGGTGACAGGGAGCAGAATGGTCCCCCCATTATCCAAGAGGAGGCAGTCATAGAACTACTGAAATGCTTGGATATTCATAAATCTATGGGACCAGATGGGATCCACCCCAGGGTAATGAGAGAGCTGGCAAACGAGCTTGCAAAGCCACTCTCCATCATTTACCAGCAGTCATGGCTCACTGGTGAGGTTCCGGATGACTGGAAGCTGGCCAATGTGATACCCATTCACAAAAAAGGTGCAAAGGAAGATCCTGGTAATTATAGACCAGTCAGCCTGACCTCAGTACCTGGCAAAATAATAGAACAGTTTATATTAAGCGCCATCACGCAAAATTTACAAGATGGCCAGGGTATCAGACCCAGCCAGCATGGATTTAGGAGGGGCAGGTCATGTTTGACCAACCTGGTCACCTTTTATGACCAGGTAAGCCGCCTAGTGGATGCAGGGAAGGCTGTAGATGTTGTTTACTTGGATTTCAGCAAGGCCTTTGACACTGTCTCCCACAGCATTCTCCTAGACAAGCTAGCAGCCCGTGGCTTGGACAGGAGCACTCTGTGCTGGGTTCAGAACTGGCTGCATGGCCGGCCCAGAGAGTGGTGGTGAATGGCGCTGCATCCAGCTGGTGGCCAGTCACCAGTGGTGTCCCTCAGGGGTCTGTGCTGGGGCCAGTTCTGTTCAATATTTTTATTGATAACATGGATGAGGGTTTAGAGTTCTTTATTAGCAAATTTGCAGATGACACTAAGCTGGGAACGTGTGTTGATCTGTTAGAGGGACGTAGGGCTTTGCAGAGGGACTTGGAACAGTTGGATGGATGGGCAGAATCTAATGGGATGAGATTCAATAAATCCAAGTGCCGAGTCCTGCACTTTGGCCACAATAACCCCCTGCAACGATACAAGCTAGGAACAGTGTGGCTGGACAGTGCTCAGGTGGAAAGGGACGTGGGGGTGCTGGTTGACAGTCGGCTGAACATGAGCCAGCAGTGTGCCCAGGTGGCCAAGAAGGCCAGTGGCATCCTGGACAGTATCAGGAACGGTGTGGCCAGCAGGAGCAGGGAGGTCATTCTTCCCCTGTACTCAGCACTGGTGAGGCCACACCTCGAGTGCTGTGTCCAGTTCTGGGCCCCTCACTTTAGGAGGGACGTTGAGATGCTTGAGCGTGTCCAAAGGAGAGCAACGAGGCTGGAGAGGGGCTTGGAACACAAGCCATATGAAGAACGACTGAGGGAGCTGGGGCTGTTCAGCCTGGAGAAAAGGAGACTCAGGGGTGACCTTATCACTCTCTTCAACTTCCTGAAGGGTGGCTGTGGTGAGCTGGGGGTCGGTCTCTTTCTCCGAGCAACAACACACAGAACAAGAGGACACAGTCTCAAGCTGTGCCAAGAGAGATACAGGCTAGAACTAAGGAGGAAGTATTTTACAGAAAGAGTGGTCAAATACTGGAATCATCTACCCAGGGAGGTGGTAGAGTGGCCATCCCTTGAAGAATTTAAAAAAAGACTGGATGTGGCACTTGGTGCCGTGATATTGTTGAGGTGTTAGAACATGGGTTGGACTCGATGATCTTAAAGGTCTCTTCCGACCTAGAATTTCTGTGATTCTGTGATACCATCAGAATTTGTGGGGTTTTGATCATGGGTCAGTTTATATGGTACTGAGTCTGCTGACAACAAATGAGATCCTCCTAGCTAAAAGAAGGAAAAGGATCCTAGCAGGGTTCACTGAAAGAGCTTTAAACTGGATTTAAAGGGGGACAGGAACAAGGCCAGGCTCGACAGAGAAAAGGTGTGGGAAGGGGAGAACGACAGTGATCACCCAAGCAGCAAAAGGATGCTTAGGAGAGGATGCCTCCCAAGGGTACATGAATCCAAAGATGTAACTAGTAGACAGACTGTGCACTCCCACTGGGTATATTGACACAATCAAATGCTTCCATGGAGTGCTGTACACCAATGCACACAAAATGGGGAACAAAGAGGAGGAACTGGAGATCTGTGTGATGTCAAAGGACTCTGACCTTTGCAATTAGAGATGTGGTAGGAGAGCTCACGTGACTGGAATGCTGTAATAAAGGACATGCTATTTAGGAGAAGCAAACAAAGAAGGTGAGGTGGTGGAGTTACCCTCTCTTGAGGCAACACCTGGAATGTAGAGATCTCTATCTTAGGGTGGATGGTGAGTGAGTCAAGAGCTTATGGGTCAGGATAAAAAGGCAGATCAGCAGGGGTAACACTTGTGGCTGTTTGCTACAGGCCACCTGAGCAGCAGGACAAGGTAGATGACATCTTCTACAGGCAGCACAAAGCAGCCTTAGAATCACAGATATTGGTTTTTTAAGGGGACTTTAACTATCCTGACATCTGCTGCAGAACCAGCACCATGAAACACAAACAGCTCAGGAGGTTCTTGAGGAGCAGTGATGACAACTTCCTGTCACAGGTAGCGGTGGATCCCACAAGGAATATTGTGCTGCTTGACCTCACACTAACAGGGAAGGCCTGGCTGGGGCATGAGAGTTGGTTGATGTTCAAGGATAAGTTCCTCCAGACTCAAGAACAACCCATCACGATGTGCAAGAAATCAAGCAAAGAGGGTAACAGACTTGCATGACCAAGTGAAGAACTGTCATTACCCAGGCAGGAAATACACAGGAGATGGAAAGAGGTCACTTAGAATGAAGATAGACAGGTTGTCAGAGTAAGTAGAAATGAGATAAGGAAGGTCAAGGTGCATCTGGAATTAAATGTGGCCAAGCATGTCAAGGACAAGGGAGGTGATCCTGCCCCTCTACTCAGCCTTAGTGAGGCTACATCTGGAGTGCTTTCTCCAGTTCTGGGCTCCTTGTTACAAGAGAGACAAGGAGCTACTAGCTCCAACAGAGGGTGACAAAGGGACTGGAGCATCTTTCTTAAAACAGAATAAGGGACCTGGGTCTGTTCAGCCTCAAGAAGAAATGACTGAGAGGCAAACTCAGATACATATTGTCTCTCCCAACATCCTTGCAGCTAAGCTCAGGAAATGTGGGTTAGATGAATGGACCTTGGATGAATCAAGAACTGACAATTGCACAACTTAGTAGCTTTGTAAAGACACTGTCCTAATAAGGGAGCACAAAATCCACATGGAATAATGACTTTCAAAGCTCAGGTTGATGTGACAGCTGGAACTAGCCAAACACTAAAACATAAAGCAATGTCTGCTGCAATAGGCTGCAAGTGCAACAAAGTTTTTTTTTAAAGGCACTTCACATCAGTGGTGGAAACCAGTCTGTGACACAGCCCCCAAAATCTCCTCCAAGAAGAGGCTCCAGCAAAAAGGCGATATGCCTTTTTGACCATCCAACAAAAGGGGATATGCAGAATGTAGTCCTCACAGTTCCCTTCCACACTCCCTGTTCCCTCAAAAAACCTGATCAGTGGATCAGAATCTAGGTGGAAGCCTGCAGTCAGTGATGCTCCCAAGGGTCCAATCTCATTGAATTTGTTTATCACTGACCTGGAGGAAGGGATCAAAGGCACCCTCAGCAGATTTGCTGGTGACTCCAAACTGGGGCAGTGGCTGATCCACCTGAAAGCTCCTCTGCCATTCAATGGCGCCTTGATCAGCTGGAGGGTTGGGCAGAGAGAAACCTGGTGAGGCTCAACAAGGGCAAGTGCCAGGTCCTGCACCTGGGGAGGAACAGCCCCAAGTGCCAGCACAGCCTGGGGCTGACCTCCCACAGAGCACCTCTGTGGAAAAGGACCTGGCACTCCTGGTGCATCACAAGCTGCCCATGAGCCACCAGTGCCCCTGTGGCCAGGAGGGCCAATGCCATCCTGGGCTGCATTGGCAAGAGTGTGGCCAGCAGGTGAGGGAGGTGATCCTCCCCCTCCACTCAGCCCTGGTGAGGCCATTCCTGGAGTGCCGTGTCCAGTTCTGGGCTCCTCAGCACAAGGGAGACAAGGAGCTACTGGAGGGGGTCCAGTGGAGAGCCACAAGGATAATCAGGGGTCTGGAGCTTCTCTCTCATGAGGAGACACTCTGGGAACTGGGAATGTTTGGTCTGGAGAAGACTGAGATCTCACCAATACACAGAAATATCTCAAAGGTGGGTGACAGGAGGATGGTGCCAGCAACCAGTGATCCAGCACTGATGTTGGATGAGGAGCAATGGCCAAAAACTAAGGCATGAGAAGTTCTACCTCAACATGAGGAAAAACTTCCTTAGACTGAGGGTGTCAGAGCACTAGAGCAGGATACTCAAGGAGATTGTGGAGTCTCCCTCTCTGGAGACACTCAAAAGAAAAAAAAAAAAAAACCAAAAAAACTTGACGCATTCTGATGTAACCTGCCCTAGATGACTTTGCCTTGTCAGGTGGGTTGGACTAGATGGGCTCTAGTGATCCCTTCCAAACCTAACAATTCTGTGACTCTCATCAGTGTCTACAAGTATCTAAAGAAAGGGTGTCAGTGGATGGATCCAGGCTCTGCTCAGTGATGCCAAGAAACAGGACAAGAGGCAATGGGCACAAACTGACACACAGGAAGTTCCACCTGAACAAGAGGAGGAACTTTTTTTCTGTGCAGCGACCGATTGCCCAAAGAGGTTGTAGACTCTCCGTTTCTGGGGATATTTAGGAACAATCTGGACACAATTCTGTGCAATGTGCTCTAGGAAAACCCCCTTGAGCAGGGGGGTTGCACCAGATGACCCACTGTGGTCCCTTCTACCCTGACCCATTCTGTGATTCTGTTAGTCAGTGATTCCTGTCATTCAGCTGTTTTATTTTTCCAAATATATATATAAACACACAGGTATATCTAAAAACAACATCAACTGCCCTCTCTTTGCTGTGTTTTAAGTACATGAGCCAGACATGCCTACCAAAGAAAGAGAGGTCAGGACCAGTACAGTTACATACATCTATCTTCCTTCCTTTGCAACAATTATAGTGATTTTTCATATAATTGCAATATATCCCATCCTCTATCTAATTCACCTGTCTTGCTGTAAAAGGCCTCCAACCAAGGAAAAAGAAAACACTTTTTTTTTCCTTCCCAGGGGACTTTTTCCTTTGCCTGTTTAGCAAACCTTTGATTTTTCTGTTAAAATTGACATTTCAAAGTAGTTAAAGTATTTTTCTCTTATAATATGTTTTTGCATACAAGAACAAAACCTTTCTATTTTAAGCAGTTGCCACAAAAAATGGGGACAGATTAATAAATGTCTATATAATAAACAAACAACAACTGGTAGTTAAAATTCAGAGGACATTTCCTAGGGGACTATAAATAATAAATAATTTGTGCGAGGCTAAGGAGCAGGCATAGTAACATTTTCAAAATGGCACACTATCAAATCAAGAGGACTAGACTCCTGCAACAAAAGGCAAAGAAAAAGGATGTGCATTTTAAGCTCCATTGACTCTCCAAACATGGAGACCACTGACAAAGAGTGGTATCTACAGAGCTTTGTTTATCACTGATCTCTGATAAGGCTACTCTGGGAATTTCTTTGCTATAGAAAAACAGTAAAACTGCTCTCTGATTACACCATCCATCTGACCTACTGTGAGGTAGTACCTACTACCAGCTGTGAGGTAGTACCTGTTAATATTCACACATCCTATTGTGGAGCCAGGGACCCTGAACAATACTAGCTGGGGACAGAAGCAGTAGCAGGTGTCAATGCCACTAAAACCTCCAGATTTTGCAGTGTTTTAATTGTAAGGAGACCATTCTAAAAAGCCCTGACTCTCTACTGCCGTTCTAATAAACCAAAACAATAAGTTTCAAGATACATTGCTTATACTGCTGTGCAATTAGAGCTCTCTGTTAACTCCTGAGAGTGTGAATTGACACTCTATGGTTTGCTTTCACAGACATGTCAACAATTTGGAAAACTAAAGAAGTCTCAATACAGGACCTCTGAGGGGAAAATATCCAGAAGAAGTCATGGAACACTGGTTGAAGACAAGGCTACAAATAAAAGGAAACCCTACAAGGGGTTACTTCACCAAAGTGCTTGCAATTAACACTCAGATCTTGGGATGAAAAATGTAGCAAATTGCTACAGTTTCCTTGTAGCGCTAGAATAAGTGTCCTAGAGTGAGGAGACCCCCAGCTGTACAATGAAATACTGGCAAGTTATATTCCACTTGTACTGATTATATGTTTCCTATAAAATTTAATGAATAAAGCTTGCTAAAATAATTAAATTTAAATATTGTGTTCTGCATCTTTATGTAATCACTGCTAGTCAGCAAATCTTAAAGATCCTTTGAAGACATTCTGTAACTTGTGGCACATTTTCCCTTGTTTTCTTTGGAAATAAGGCTATGATATTAGTCTGTCTGTACACCTCTGATCAAACAAAGCACTGATCTTGCAGACAAATATGGCTACCTGGCTCAAAATACAAAGATAAAATACAGTTAAGCCAGGAAAAATGGGCAATCAGGACTAGAACAGCCTTAGCAGTAGACATTTATGGACCCTACGGGTGCCAGGAAATAAAAGGCTTAATTTGGTATTTGCAAATTGAAAGTCAGTCACAAATTAGAAATTAGACTGTCTTCTTGAGAGTTAGATGCTGAATGGTAAGGAAGACAAACTGGAACACAAGATGGAAAAGAGATTGTTGAATCATCTAAGTGTATACAGACATTGTATACAATGTACCTAGATTACAAAACTACCAGCTTGCACTCCAACATTACATAACCTGTGTTAGAAAACAAGCCCAGATGTTTTCTAAGGAAAAATATTCCCCTTTTAGTGATTCAGTAGTCCTGTACAGGAAACTGACAGATGAAGTTTTTTCCAAAACACGTGCCTAAGTGCAGGCCACAAAAAGGAGATACTTTTTTACGTACATGCTTTACATGTATCTATACAATCCTATCTATAGATAGCTTCACATGCTATCTATACAATCCAGCTGCAGAGACTGGGAAGTTTAGCACCACCCCAAAGAATGATGCAGTACTCTGGAGCATCTGTTTTTCACAAAACACAAGAGTTTTTAAAGACATGACCCATCATGCATAGGAGAAAGAAATCTAAATTGTGTAACTCCACTTTTTATTTAAGAAGGAAATGTAATTTTTAAAATTAAAATGAAGCTTCCTTATTCTACCATTCTTTCTGTTGGCAAATGAAAGCCATAAACTGAAACTACACGATGATGGGGAAATTAAATATAAATCTGGATGCCATTTATTCCACTCATACTGATGTTTGTAGCCTTGTCAATAACCAATGTGAAATGTGAATATCAAGCAAAAAATCTAAAAAAATTATAACTCAGTCCTAAGAACTCACCATAAATTGCTCTGTAAATAGAATGCTTCATAAATGTATTTTTCAGCACACAAGGACTTCCAAGACTAAAATCTGAGTCAAATATAGCATTCTTCAGATAAAGTAAGTTACAGGTGGCAGTCACAAGTAACAAGGCATACCTTATTTCCTCAATTTCACAACACTTTTATTGAAACATATGTAAATGAATGTGATTGAAAAGATGGTGAATGGTAGTTGTAGAATAATAGTGAGCATTTTAAATTGCAAATAACTTGTCTAACAATCAGTACCAATAGCATTACACTTTTGACCTACTGCTCACTGATTCATCTGTGTAACAGCATCCTCTAATACTGTTGAAATCTACCACTGCTAATTGGTTTTTAGGGTCAGAACATATATATCTAAATTTATCCCCAGATGAGACCATTTTACTGTATCGCTGCACAGTCTTTGCAAAGCATGACACTGAAAAAAATCACTGCTGCCCTATATAATTCTTAAATCAAGCAAATTCAATCTTACAGCCTTAGCATTCTCAAAAAAAAAACCAAAAAGCCAAATTAGGCAATTCACTCCTAGAATGTTTTACCAAAGACATTTATTTCTTATTATAAATGAAGTCAATACTAGCATGGAGTTTGCAGGTTTTTTTAAATTTTAAACAACCTTAAACTGGTTAGGGGTTCAAATTATGGAAATAATCCATTAAATATTTACAAGAAAAAAAAATCAGAAGTTCATAGCACCATACCTGTGCCCTTGCCTGAACTTCCCCAAGGAGACCTGAGTACTGCTGTTCCAGATACTTTTTTTCATTCTGCCAACAGCTTGCCTGTGCTTTCATTTGTTCAGCCATTTTGTTAAAAGCATCTTCCTGGCTCAGCTGAAGCTCCTTCATAGTATTGGACTTGTTTTTACAAACATATTCCAGGTGAGATATCTGTGTAACAAGCATTTAAAAAGAAATTATTTTATTTCTCTAAGCGCCTTTTTACTTTTTTGTGTATATCAGTTTAACCACAGACATCATAAAACCTAAACTGTAATTTCTTCAATATTTTCATTAAAACTAAGTA
Source organism: Zonotrichia leucophrys gambelii (assembly GCF_028769735.1). Taxonomy (NCBI): domain Eukaryota; kingdom Metazoa; phylum Chordata; class Aves; order Passeriformes; family Passerellidae; genus Zonotrichia; species Zonotrichia leucophrys. The sequence continues at coordinate 43,562,001 of NC_088200.1, read as the reverse complement.
AAAGCCTTTCATGACAGATTATTTACTTGAGTTGTGCAACAATATCAACAAAAAATTGGATTCAGTTTTGCCATTGCTGTACCATATTGCAGATGCTTGTTGCTTTCTTTGTTGAAAACCTGAACTGGACATGTCTCCTATGTTTTGGCTTTTTGTAAACAAGAGCATTAAATCTTGTGATGGTAAAGTACCAATCTGAGTATACCAGTCCCTTAGAAGTTTGCAAGAATTGTAGATAATATATAAAAAAACCAGTCCTTAATATAATTTTTGTTTTAGTGGAAAACCAAAACATTCCAAATACTATAAAGCATTAAAAGAATTTCAGGACATTTTAGCACACAGAATTTGTTTTCAACAAGTACAAATGGATTCACTCTGTGGATAACTTACTAGCTCCCATGCAAACTAAATGGAGGAATGAATCAAGGTAAGAATAATTGTGAAATACACACACCTACAATTAATTACTAGAGAGTATCAGCAAGCTACTTTTCAAGTGCATCACACAGAAATGCAAGAGGAAAATTTTCCTCACCAGAAAGCGGTTATAACATGAGTGACATACTGTTCAAAATCCCTCAAAAGCTGGTGAGTATATGAAAAAAGTCCTAGAGACCTCACAGTCAATATCAATAACCATACTAAATTAAAAAGCAAGAAACAATATGACACAGTATCCTCAAACACTGCCAATAATGTTCACTCCCTTCTCTTCCACTCCCCTTTTCTCATTTACTTCAAAAGTAAAATGCAAAAGTATATCCAATGTTCATCATCCAGATTTTATCCTACCCCATCGGTAAAGAGGTAGGTCCAACTGACTGCTGAGGTATTTATTAATTGATGGGCAGAGTTAAAACAATTCACTGTAACCAGCCCTGTACCTTACTCAGACCAGAAGAGTGGTCACTCCTGAAGATGAAAAATGTCAAAATAAGATTTTCCCCTACTATGTCTTAAAAAATGTCAGCAGAGACAAGTTCTGGAGTTGCTGTACTAGTCTTAAGACTGACCTGATCAATGGAGCCAGAAAATGAACTGAAATTCCAAAGACTGTCATATGTTAGTCTGTGGAGTCAGTTTAATTTATTTAAAAGGAGATTTTTCTTTCCTAAAAATGCAGGGATTTATGGAGAGAAAGGCCAAATAAGCTTACTTGCACCCTGAAAATTACAGCTCCTCTCTACAGCAAATACTGAAATGTTTTATAAAAACTGGTATTTTCTGTTTGTGTTACTGAATATAATTCTATAATCCATGAGTTACAATTAAATGAAAAAATACACTGTCATTCTTCCAAATGAAATAATAAACTCTGAATAATAAACATATAATTTGAAGACGACACTCCTTGAGTAAGGGCATTTTGTTTCAGTTTTATGGTAAAATAAAGACTTGCTTTATTAGTGTAAATGACTAAGTTCTTTGAATTGCTTCATCAGTAAGATTAATTTATTTTCTTTTAATTAGGTCCCTGTGGCTAATATTGGCTAGTACTATTAGCATGTCCTGCACTGAAAGTGGAGCTTAGAGACTTCATACAGACTTCAGTCACATTTACATGCCCACAGCAATGGCATCAAACTGAGTTGTAGACAAGCCATAATTAATGGTATTGAATTATTAACGTCCAAATTCTTTTTGAAATAAGATGAATGTCAGTCCTTTTTAATGATACTGCAACGTGGACAAATGTCACTGAATTTAATAGAGGTAGCTGGTGCCTAAGGACACTTACCTTCTCATTAGCCCTGTTGAGGTCTGAGATCAGGGCATCAACATTCTCCTGCAAGACTACACAAAGCTCAGGCCAAGAGAATCTATCTAGGATGCCTTCTGGTTGTTTTATAAGCACACAGCCTGCTATCAAATGCTGGTATAAGCTATGAAGGAAGGTTAGTTTCTCCTGAAACAAAAGGAGAATTACATGATGTATCTGCACAGTGTTAGAATTGAAAGACGTGCATTACATGGGCAGTAATACGAACTATATGCAAGTGAAAAAAAGCCCACATAGCTCATTCACAAACCTTTTTCAAAATATCATAATTGCTAGTATTTGCAGTCATACATATTGAAGCGAATATAAGAAAACAATTTTCACAAAATGTGTCTATTCAGACATAATATATAAATAGTTTATATAAATACAGAACAGTCTGCCGTTATCACAATGACTATCTGATACAGACAAAAAATTCCATGCTATTACTATATGCAATTTATTTATTTATGGTAAAACTTTCAGTTATATTCTAACTGTATCCACTTACAACAACTGCAGAGCATGCAGAAAATCCTCTGATTGGCTTGGCAGCACAAGACACTATTTATACAACTATCACTCTGAAGTCTTTTTTAAATTGTTTTTGTATGGATTATATATGAGACCAAATGGCCAGAGAAAATAGGCTTATACCTTCATGAGTTAAATTCCACAAGCCATGCCTCATTCATTTACACTGATTTTAGTCAGTAATATAATAAATTGATTCAAGTTATAAATAAACTTTAGCAACAATAGAATGCTATAGAAATTCCATCCTTAGTGCTTTCAGTACATATATGCAACTTAGCAACTTTGATTAAGACAACAATAGCAAGTTGTACCTCAAAAGTCACAAGGACAAAGTCTGTAAACTATTGCAAAGGTTCCCATTATTTTCCAGGGGCCTTGGTTGAAATTTTCCATTAAGAAAATACGGATCGCCAAGATTGGAAAGTAGGATTGTTCTGAGCTCTTGCCATTACACTTACATGTATTTTCTCACAATTATCTCATGGTGCTTTAGGCAATTAAAAATAAATTGTAGTTCAGTTTAGTTTAACTTTGTTTCTAACAGATCTACAAATTCCCCAAGGAAAATCCAGTGTGCCACCATCATTACATTTGATGTTTGAGCTGTGATAAAACTAGGACGATAATTATCCATTTGGCATGAGAAACAGGATTCCAAGACCCCAAATCAATTCACACATGTTGAATGCAACCACAGGGTTGTAGACATGCTGACTTTACAATATAGCCAGACTTCTAGTTTCCTCCACTTTAATCATTATCTGATGTGTGTAACAATTCCAGCTGCTTCATGTGGACCCTATTTAAATACCAGACTGTAAAAGAGGTGGAAAGAATGTTTCCTTTTTACTCAGTTGGCATCCATGTCCAAATTTGTGGAAGTAATGAGCTCAATATGCACAACAACTACAAGTATATCATTGCCCATGCTAGTACAGAACCACTTTATTGGGCGGAAAAAGCAACAAAATTAACATCTGTTAATACATATAAGGAGAAAGATAATAGTTCTGGAATAAGACATTGTAGACCCATTCCCACATATAGCACACTACAATTAGGTAATAGATAAAGGTAGGTTTTGTGGCATGCATGCAAAATTACCTCAATTCCGTATTTGCTATCTATCAATTTACACGTGGATCAGTAATTAACACATGATAATGACAATATTACATGTTTCAATTGTAAAACATTTCTGCTAACTTTTAATTTGAAAGAAAGAAAGAATTGTTCGTCAGGCATAGCTTTTTAAATAAAGTCTGTTTTTCAAAAATTTAAAATACAGGAATGATTAAGCTATTAGTTCTGATACAGAAGAAAGGAGAACCAATATGTCCTGAAATCCTGTAGATATTAAACACATATTTCAAAATACGTATCTTAAAATCATATTTTAGGGATAAATCTGTTAAAACTAAGAGTAACCATCTGATGTATGTAAATGTATAAAGCTGAGATTAAATAAAGACTCTTTGACAGTCATCTTGTCTCTAGTAATACCTCCGTATCCTTCTGGTAAGCCCTGGTAAGCTTCTGGATTTCATTTTCAGATTCTGTGGCACGTACTTGCTCTTTCTCCCAGCATTGCTGTACATCCTGCAGTTCCATTTTTAAAGTTTCTATTAAGGTCTCTCTGTCTGCACACTTAGTGTGCAGATAGTTTAACTCTTTCTTGGTATCAGCCATGGTATCCTGAACTTCCTGTAAAACAGAGGAATTTAACAGAAAAGCTGGTATAAATTTTACTCTATAAAATGATATCCTATCCAAGTGTTCATCACCTGAGGAAAGAAACAGTCATATAACCACATGTATTCACAAGAATCCAGGCTGGGTGGACTTTATCTTTCAAGAATAGTGTTTCAAAATTGACAATAGGCCTCTTGAACAGCTTGCAACTAGACAGATTGGAAATCCATCTCTGACAGGTAAAGGCTCCATGATACAGTAAACTTCACAGTCCCCTCTACCCCCACAAATGACATGCAGAACACAGGAATGCAACTTATCCTCTGCAGAGCGCAAAGCTCTCAGACCCATTGAAAAGATACATTATTTTCTTAAGTGAATCCCTGATCTGTTAGGGCTGAGTCTGCAAGCAACAGAGATGCTGTTGTGCATTATATTCTTTACATGCAAGACAAAAAAAAGTGAGGACTCTCTTTGGAGGTTGACCATGGGAAATAAGTAATTAGAAGTAGTCATAAATACTGTTATGTAACAAACACCAAAATCTCATCACGTAAACATAGAACTTAATATAATACCCCCTCTGAGCCCAAATATGGTGCAGTTACACTGGATTTCCAGCACTGCTAAAGTTTGCAAGAGGTCAAACTGAAAGCATTGTTTATTTTTCATAAAATCATAGCTTCATAGACCATAAATAGACCAAATTAATCAGAAAATGACAAGCTTTATTCTTCTAAATAGAAACATTAAAATATTAAAGTAATTTTAAATTTCTAAAAGAAATGCTTTCAGACTAGATCTAGATTTTGATCATCTATACAATATTATTACCAAAAATTTAGAGAGATTGAAAGCTGGCATACTGCATAAAAACCAGTACCCTGTGTGTGTAGCAAGCTCAGTTTGTGCATGAAGAATACAAGTATCTCTTGCAAAGGTTGCAAAATTTTTAGGTGACTTAAAAAAGTGCTGTAACAGAAGTAGAAGTCCTAAATCTTCTAAACATAAATTAGTAAAGAAACTTCATAACAGGTGACAACACATCATATCCATTAATGTGAAGATGCAATGAATGTTACAGAAAAGCACTGCATAAAACATAAAACAGCTTATCCTCAAAAAAAGAATCTGAAAAACCCTGTGTTTACAGACATTCTATTTTGGCAGTAATACAATACACTGCTAGTTGGGAGATTAGGTTAAAACACAACCTCAGGATTTGCTCACTCCCTTGGCTATTGATTTAACCAGAAAGGACATTACAAAAGTGGTGTCAGCCAAAAACAGAAAGAAAAAAAAATATTTCCAAAACTAAAGGAAAGAGCTCTCAAGTGTTTTTATCTCAGGTAACTTTTACTCCAAGAAATTTTAGACTGCATACTTTACAGATGTTAAAGAGAACTTGATGCATCACATGCATTGACCGTTCTGACAAACATAAATAAAACAATTAACTAAAGAATTGACATCGTTAAAAAAATATACCTTCATATGCATAGAGGCAATTAAATTCTCTTTCCCTTTTCTTGAGAAAAACAGTTAAACAAAAAAGATTACTGATAACGATTTCAATATAAAACAATACTTGCAAATTTATCAAGGTATTTTAATTATTTCAGAAGGGCTATCATTGAAATTATGTGCTTTATAGGGATAACTAGGATAAAGCAGCATGGTTTCACACAAACTTGTGAGGTGAACCAGTTTGCTCAATAGAATACAATGATAGAAGAACTTACTCTGATAAGAAAAAAAATACTTTTAATCCAGAAAGATAGGTTTTGCAAAATGTTCACATTTTATGCTAAGTTCATTAAACCTACCTTCAGGTCTTGTCTTAAAGCACACATTTTCTCCTCAGATACCTCAAGTTCTTTTGTTGTCTTTTTACACAAAGCCTTCATTTTCTCAAGCTGCAAAAAATATGAAAGTCAAAGAGGCTTTTACAGAAAGGGTGCAATGATCTATTCAATATAATATAAAGGAAGAATTTCATACATGAAAGTAAAAAACAAAATTTATTTAAATTCCTTGAAGAGCTTTTGTACTACATACTATCTAAATAATATGCCATTACAAAACACTAAATAATCTTTTACAATTATTAAAAATGAAGAGTAGTGGCAGAATCCCAAACTGAGTCCATTCTTACCTATCCTATTAACTCTCAAAATATCTGACAAAAACACAGATTCTGAAATGCACTTGAAAGTATAGTAAATTCAGATAATGATCCGGGGAGTGGTTTGAGAAAACAAGTTTTCAAGTCAGTGGCCATCTGCAGAAATTGTCTAGCTACAAGCTTGATTCTTTACAGAGCACTGGATAGTACTCACATACTGTAAAAAGCATCAATGTACCACAGAGGCACAATGACTTTTAGGGTTAAAAGCAAAAGCAATCTCAGAGGTTGCTTAATATGTACTGAGGTACTACCATGTGTACTAGCTTCACTTTCCACTTTCAAAAACAGTAACTACATAACAAAATAATGTCTATCTCTGTTTTTATGATGACTCTGCTAACGCCTGACATTTAAGGAGCAACTCAGAAATAGAAATAGAACACCTAATTTGCAAAATTTATGAATTACATTTAAAATGTTTATTTTTATATTTTGATGTCAGGAAACTTGGCAGAACCCTTAGAAATAATTACAGTAAATTAAAGAATGCTACTGGAATATTTCCAGTTTTTTTATTAGTTTACTAATCGTTTCCCTCTATCCAAACATGTTCTGGTATCTGCACTATACAGAAAGTCAGAAGTTAGTTATCTTCAAAACCCAAAACACTTCTACACCTTTCTAGTTTGTTAGTTTGTGTGACTACACAAACTAACCAGATCTTTTAATCAAATGTTTAACACAGTAAGTTAAAGATGACACATGACAAGTTTACCAGCGTATTTCACATATACACACAGGTGTACCCATACATTAATAAATTCATCAATATGTGGGATCTTGTTGAAAATACTTTTACAAAAGAAACCACTAAAATTTGCTTACTGTTGTGTTGCTACTAAAACCCTTCCTTATTGTGTATTAAAACAACCTAGTTTTATTGCACAGTGCCCTTCATAGTCCCCTTGTGCATTATTGTATTATTAAAGTTTTATTATTAAACATATCTCACACATAAAAAGCCAAAAGCAGCATTCTCTGTGGGGGCGGGGGTAATCAAGAAGGACAGAGCACTGCCCTTTCTGTGCACCACGAAGGTGCTCAGTGATCTCTGGCTCCATATGACAACTTCAGGGTCAGTCATACACAGTCCTACTGGGAAGTCTTGCGGCAGGTCATCTGTTGGTCCTGCTCTGCTTGCGATTTATTTTCCTTGACAGTTCATTCTTCTTTCTGCCAGAACACTCTCTCTGCTTTCTTAGAAGCCACCCCCTTGGTCTCCCCACTGCTGTCTCTGGCACAGTTTCACAACAAAGCACATCACTAAGCCAAAGCCTGCTGAGTCGACTTTTCAACTGTGCTGCCTATCACGTGATGCTCCTCCTCCCAAATAACAATTCGCTGTGGGTAGTATGTTCCTAGTTACTCTGCAGCTTCCAGACTTGGGTCTCAGAAGAGTTTCATAATGACTATACACATCAGTTCTCTTATCTCGCTGGGAGAGACTTAACAGTGCTTGCTGTTTAAAAAGTGTAATTGTTACCATGGTCACTTATTTTTGTGCCCCTTGAACAAACTCAAAGGTCTTGTGGGAGATCTATTTTTTCCACTAAAAAGGGCAAAGCTAATATAGTTTTCTTTTTTTATTTTTAATTTTTAATTGTTTTAAACCTGTTGAATGACTAGCAAGACTATGCATTTGTCAAAATAATAGACAAAACCTAGAATTTAAATAAGAGTGCCGGCACTTTACAACCTCATCACACCTTGCCTTTCTGTATTTGCCAGTTTTATTCAGAGTCTAATCACAAGTTTGTACAAAAAGTTTTAATGGTGCAGTTAACTTCTCTGTACAGCCTTTAAAGCCACAAATTAATAACACATTTACACTCAAGAGGAGTAATTTAGTCAGACTAGCAAAACACACAAGAAAATAAATGCAAAACTGTAACTTCTCAGTCAGTGATATAAAAGGACTGCATGTAAAACATCTGATTTTTTTCAAGGGTAAGTTTCCCAAAATTGAAATACTTCCATTATTTTATTAGATAACGTAAAGACAATATTCTAACATTTTTATTGAAATTATAGCAAAAAAGCTCCCAAAGAGAATCCATTGAAAACACTCTCCTCAGAAAATTATACCAGTTTTAAAAGTATAGGGGAGCATGCCTGATAGCAGTGACTAATGAGGCTCAACCATTGTGTTTTTAGGAACACTGCAGTATATGCAGCTGCCCTCTTAGATCATTATCTTCTAACTAACATTCTATATATGAGCAGCTTGTTATTCTAAATGTTTTTTGAAAATAACCCCAAAAGACTGAACTAGAAACGCAAATTAAACTAGAAAGACAAAAAACTGTTCTCCCTGTCCCCACAAATGTGAAACTTTACTGTAGGGCAAGCTTAGAGAAATAGTAGCAACAGAGATTTTTTCTTCAGGCATACTTGAAGCTGTCTACTCAACATTCCCACTCTTCTGCAGTTTTTTTACAAGCAAAGTGTATGTTCTGCTGCAGGCCAAATGCAATACATATAGAGCCAAACATTGCAAGTGCTACCTCATTAGACGTATCTTCCAGCTTGTTCTGGTAAGCTGTCAAGGTACACCTCAAAGTCTCAACGACAGAGCAGCTCAGAGGTTTATCTTTGTCCTCACAAGTGCCTGAAGGAAAACACAGAACAAAAATTAAGCCTTAAAGCCACAGAGAGAAAATTACTCACCCTGGATGTGAGGTATTAGAATTATTTAGGGCTTCAGTGACAATACAGAACACTGAAGAGCAGCCTTGTTTGCCATGAGAGATACAGCTGTATAGCCATGCTTTCATAGCAAACAGAGCTAAAAGACATCTGTTTAAAAGCTTTAATAGAAGATACAAAACTGTAAATTCTGGATGACATTTATGTCTAATGCATTTGGTATGGAGTCTCACATATTATTCCTACTCTAGTCAAACCTGTGTCATTCCGTCAGACAAGCCAACTTTGAAACCACACAATTATATACTTTGAAAAACATGTTGTCTGAAAGTTAAGAATGTTACACTTTTCCTGACATTATTTTGGTGTTGTGACTGAGCATGCATATAGTAATGCAGTACTTCATTTACTCAAAGCCTTACTGAGCCAAAGATCATATGATTATGTTATGCTTGTAGAGGACTTGATAACATTTTAAATTATATTAAATTTTATTCTGAAGGATATGACAAAAAAAAATATTATCTGTCCGTAGGGTCCTATATAACAGTTCAATTATAAATCTGATATAACAATATACACACTAAACTTAGTTATTAAACCTTTAGATTGAGACTTCTGATCTTGTTGCCCTTATTGGGGACATAAGAACAAGTCTGACCATTCCAAAGTGCATAGAACAATGTGCCAAGAAAGCAAAACAGCATTGCATTGATCGAGAGGTCACAAGATGTCAGCTGATATTCAGTTTCCAAGAACAAACTTTTCTTTTTTCCTGGTGTTACACCACAATATTAGATTATTGACAGACCATTCCTCTCAGCATTATTTATATTCTTAGAAAAAAACTTTTATCACTTACTGTGTGGCAAATTATAGTATCAACGTTTCAACAATTTTTAACATGTACTATAAGGAAAACTATCTTTACCAACTATAATAGCAGCCTTATTTTGCAAAAGTGAAAATATCTGGGGAATTTTAAATCCAGGAAAGCTAAATCATCAAAACTCCCAGCACAACTAAACAATGATAGAGGTGCTTATCACCAGTGTGACTAAGCAATTTACACAGGGTGGCTCATGAAGTCAAATTAGGTACTAAAGTCTGAGACTTTTCTTTGGCTCTCCATAAAACTTTATCAGAGGAGGTCCACTTACAAACTTGCAGGACATTTAAAAAATATTCTATAATTAGTGTCATCTAATAAGCACGACATTCTACTACGGCATTGTATAAAAATAATTAAATTGCTCTTGTAGGCTACATGTAATACACCAATAGAATTCAGTGGAAAACTTACTTAAGTGCACAAATCAGAACGTATTGCCAAAATTCTTTCAATTAGTTAGCCTCTTCTCTCCTGATTTTTGATAATACCAGAAAATATAAAGTGCTGTTCAGGCTGGACTAGGTGTTACGAAGTCCCACCTATTCAAAGCAACACATATTTGCAAGATTGCTTTCAGCAGCAGGAGCAAGATTGGCTCTACAGCACACACATCCCAGTGACTGACCTCTGTCCTATGAGCCACTCCACCTACTTTCCACAGTTTCTAAAAGTCTGTAGAGTCAGGGAAAAAACAAGAGTTTCTTAATGACACTTCAGAGCCCTGTGAATCCTAGAGATATCGCAAACAACTGTGTTACACGTAAAACCAACCTAAGAAGAATTAATAAAATCTGACCTCTTTTGAGAAGATTGCACATTGAAGAAAGCGCTGACTGTGACCTTAGGATAATTTTTATCACATAACCACAGCTATAGCTATGCAGAGAGCTCCAGTCCAATCTTCTTATTTACAAGATCAACCTCTCACTACTACCCATCGTAGGAACATTATGCGTTGATCTTGTTGCACAAAAAAATAAACACTATTTTTTCATACTTGTAGCTCTAGCAAAATGGTAACAAACAATTCTCATTCAGTTTAAAACAATATGTATTAAGTCTATCCAAGAGTTATCTTCCATACCATAGTTTTGTCAAACTGTCTAAATAAAGTATTTTCATATTTTAAGTCCCAACCTGCAATGATGTTATTAATATCATGTTTGCCAAAATTAGAATTTTGCCAGTAAACTTTTCATGCTGTCATTTCTTCCCTTTGCTCTAACCCTACTTCTAGGCAGCTCAGTCTGCCAAGAGAAATACAGATTCAGTCTACCAGTTGAAAACAGACCTGTGGCTTTAATGCTGCCCAAATGTTGTCTGACTTCATACAACTGTGCAGGAGACATGCAGCATAATCCAAACACACTCTGTTGTGGCAGAAGCACGATGTCAGCAATGAGATATAAAACGCAACCCAGTACTTGAAGTGCACGCCCAGTACTGCCCAAGAGTTTGAGGGAAGATTTGGGAAAAATGCCAAGTTCCATACGAGTCTTACAGAAGTATACATGTGAATAAACTCTTAAACCTGCTGTTTCAGACTTTCTGCTAGCTGTACTGGGCCAAGGGTAGAAAAAGAGATAATTTTCTTCAGAACAGCTCATATGATGCTGTGTTTTAGATTTTTGACCAAAAAAAGGTGATGCTAACTCAAAGCAGCTAACACTCTTGGGACTTTGCACCCATTTCACCCTTTTTTCAGATTACTATGACCACAACTACTTTTTTCCGGAGGACAGAGACTTTTAAGAACATATCCTATTGCTGAATAACTGCACAATGCGATAAACTGAAAAGACACAAAGTGAATTCACGCAAATGAACCAATGAGAATAATAATGCTCTCAAAAATATATAAAGGTCACTGGAAAAGGAGAAAACATGGATTTTGCTTGTTATTTTGACATGCATAAAGGAAAAAAGAAGCATTCTAAAAGTATTTAGGTTTTAATCTGCATTGAGTTTGCATGGCTGGTTTTTGATGGTGGGGGGGGCTTCAGGGGTGGCTTCTGTGAGAAGTTGCTAGAAGCTTCCACCATGTCCAGCAGAGCCAATCCCCCGTGGCTCCAAAGATGGACATGCTGCTGGCTGCTATAATTGTCACTACAGAGAAGCAGGAGTGGAAACACGTGAGAAGAACAACACTGCAGACACCAGGGTCAGTGCAGAAGAAGGGACAGGAGGTGCTCCAGGCACCAGAGCCCACATTCCTCTGCGGGCCGTGGTGCAGCTCATGGGGAAGCAGCTGTGCCCATGCAGGGCCACAGGGATGCAGAGATCCACTCACAGCCCATGGAGGAGCCCCAGACGGGAGCAGGCAGATACCCTGGGGGAGGCTGAGATCCTGTGGGAGGCCTGTGGAGAGAGGGTTCCTGCTGCCAGGCTGGAGCAGCCTGTCCTTGGAGCACCACACCCACGGAACAGTGACCCAGGCTGCAGCAGATCTGGGAGAACTTTTGCCTGTGAGATGGACTCACGTTGCAGCAGTTTGGAGGGAGCTGTTGCTGATGAGATGGAGCCACGTTGGAGGAGCTCTCAGTGAACTGTTTGCTGTGGGAGGGACCCTGCAGTGCAGCAGGAGAGGGACTCCCTCTCCCTGAGCAGCAGGAGAAGCCACTGCAACACCCATTCTGTGACTGCAACACCCATTCCCTGTCTCCTTGTGCCAGCTGGGTAGGAGGTACAGCTGGCAAAGGAGGTAGAGGGAGGGATGGGGAAAGGTGTTTTTAAAGGGCTTGCTTTACTTCTCTTTATCCTGCTCTGATGTTCTTTGTAGAAAGTTCATATCTATAAGTTAAGCCTGTTTTGCCTGTGATGGTATTTGATGAGTGAACTCTCTTGGTCCTAACCATGAACCCTACATTAAATTTCCTCTCCTCTGTCCAGCTGCACAATTAGCAGCTTTCATAGGTGCCTGGCATCAGCCCACATCAACTGGGCCAATGATCAATACTAGCAATAAAAAGATAGTATTATTTTCTCTTTACTATATAGCCTAATAATCATAGACTGATCAGCACTTGAATTAAGGGGCTGAATCTTTAGTGTTGGATCTTTAATACTGACAGATTTTTAAGTAGATCTCTCAACCCCTTGAGTTCAATGTTGACCACAAGAACGACTTCCCTATCAGCTGTGGCTAATGTAGCCCCTTATCTAGTAATTAGACTACAAAGATTTATTTAAGATTTTTACTTTTATTAGCACATAGGTATTCACATTTCAAATATAATAACAATTTTTAAAAAATTTGAATAAATGCTATTAAATACAAAAACGTGTAAGTACACCACAGTGATAATATAATAATGCAAAGCATTAAATTTAAGTTTCAAACTTAAAAGCATAGCAAATATGTCAGACAAAAGTCTTAGTCAATGTCTATTCTAATAGTAAAAAACTGGAATTGACTGTAAGGACTCAGGCAATCCATTGCAAAGCTAAATTCTACTATCTGCCTCAAGAGCCTCTTCACAGATCCTAAAGCTTGAAAAAAAAGATCAATTTAAATTAGTTTAAAAGTTTATCTCAGACAAAGCAAATTAATACTAAAGGTACTGTTATTAAATTTCTCATATTATAGAAACAAGTTAAAGCTGTTCTTAGCAAGGCTTACCATCCAAAAGACAATTGCTGCTTTGGAAACTGCACTTACTTGCTTAAGTATCTCCCCCCAGATTTACTCAAGTCCTTTTTAAGCACGTGGAACTTTGCAAAACTGTGGAAAACCTACAGTCTTTAAAGAGCTTTTCAACTGTATACCTACAGGTATTATCACATTTATAATTACAGAATAAAACTGGTACCAGTTCCAAACAATGAAGCATATGGCCTATGCAAGGAAATCAATGCATGACAGAATCCAAGCTCATTTTTAAGGATAAGAGAAATCCCAAGAAGTTGTTTCTTTATTGAAATTCAGTATCACCAGGCCCTAAAAAAAACTCTTTGTAAAGATACAAAAAATGTATCTTCATTTCAAAGTGTTTTTAGCAACCCATTTATGCCTATTGTTGCTAAAAAGTGCCAGAACATATCATGATATACATAAAACAAACCCATTTGCTCTGTAAGCTCCATTTTACTTGTTTTCTTCCTCTTTACTTTCACTGTAAATTGGAAGCACTTTGTGTCTAGTATGCAATTTTTCTAACAGAAATTAAGTTTTAAATGAAATGTTTTTAAATTGTCAGTTTTCAGCTTTAAAAAAATCACTAGCTTGACATTAAAGTTCAACTTGTTTATATTAGCCACTATTTCAAATTTTTAACCAGGCAGCAGTTTGTTAAGTCTGATACAAGACATATATAAAGCCAGGTAGCAGAGTGACAACCACTGAATTTCAATTTCTTTTAATGAAGAAAGGGAAATATTTGTTCTGTATCAGATTAAATTAATGCAACATAGTACATGTCCACAATCAACTGTAAAAAGTATTGTGTTGCATCATATGTCCTACACAACCTTTTTGAATATATGACCTTTAAGTTGCTGAAGGTTGCCTCAGAATTTGGCTCAGTTCAGGCAAAACATCTGTTCCCTTTGCAGGTATACTGTAAGGACTTTTTTCTCAGTTGGATTTAGAGCACAGCAAGTGAGCCCTTTTCTGACCGATCATATACACCCCAGCATTTGTAAATCAAGCTCTGGGCTGACAACAGCAGGTCCACAATCCGTCACCCTTTCTCAGCTAGCAAGGCCATTTGACTGCTGTGAGAACTGCTCTTATCATGTCATCAAATCAAAGCATGTTGAGAAGAGGGAATGCAAGAGGCATCTGCAGAATTCCCACAATGTAGTGACTTTGGAACATTGACAGATGCATCTGTCATTTTATACCTTCAACTAACCTGCTGTCCGCTGGCCTGACATAGCAAAGCTGTCCAAGAGTAACTCCAGCTCTCTCATGTTGTTTTCATACGTCTCTGTTAGAAAGACCTGGTGTTTCTTGGCCTTTATTTGACAGGAGGAACAGACAAGACAAGGTGGGGGGGGGGGAAACACATTAAAATAAGTAAACAGAATTTTTAAATTTCTTTTTTAAATTTAAATTTCTACTGTATTTCTTTTTATGTCTTTTCTCAAGCCAAGAGACCTAGCATGACATAACAAATAAGAACCTTGTAACACACAACATAAAACTAAAGGATTTCAAAAGCAAAACAAAAGATGGTTGGACAAAAACATAGTCTTCATAATCTTCTGCTTTAAAAGTATCTTAATGGACACTAAATTCCGCCCATCTATGCAAGCAGAGAAATCTATTGTTACATCCTACAAGGGCATCCAGAAAGACACCCAACTACTGGCAGACAGGCTAGAAATCCATGATTTGGCACTCAGTCAAATCCCACACCTATTCTCATTGCAAACCCTGCCTAGTTCAATTGTTAATATGATCCATGCTAGACAGGGATTTCTTCAATACCAAAACCTCATCCTTGTGCATGGAACATAAAACTACAGAGTTCTTAGCCCCTATCACCAAATTTTCTAAAAGAAAGCTGTTCACTAAGTGCAGTCTATTGTTCAAATCAAGACACCAAATTTTTTGAGGTTAGAAAAGTTCTACATCAGATTTTTTTAAGTCACTACAATAGAAAGACTATACCAAATAAATCCTTCAATTTATATCTGATAACTTGCAGTTTTCAAAGACATGTATCCATAATTCCAGACAAGACCAAGGTCTTTTTGAGTATACAGAGTTTTGACTTTTCAAGGAAATGTCTGATTTTAGCTGCTGACTGACTGACAAAAATTCAGCAGTTTAGAAAACCTAAAGGAAGAAAAAAAAAAAAAAAAAAAAAAAGAAAACCAACCATCCCTCCATCCCTCCTCAAGAGGAAACTATTTCAATAACTTCACAATTTTCTTATGACAAAGGTTCTGGTCAAAGATGTCTCATGACTTCTAACCGCTCAATTTATTTCTAAATTAATTCTATTAATTTAGAATCAATTAAATTCTAAATTGTAACACATATTTGTGTAATTTCATTTCTACTTGGTAATGGAAAGTTAACCATTTTTACTGAGAAAAAATCTACTGTTTTCTATCATATCTAGAGACTGTTGTTTTAGTTATGCTTCATTGCATGTCAAAGAACCCAGGCAATTTCTTATGTATGGGAAACATCCTCCCCAGGAAAACTGCTACATACTGGTAGCATATAACTGTCAGGACTAAAAAAACAAGAAATGCATTTAATTCTCTGCAGTGTTCCTTACTATTCAGTTTAAATATTTTATAAATTTGCTTTACTCTTTCAATTTTAATTATATGTACTGTATATCAACTAATATATTATTCATATGTGTATTTCAGTGTTAGGTCCCCTGTAGCATTTACACGCTTTTCCTGGTGTGAGAGTTTGTATTACACTTCATAAAGAATTTCCAAATCACTTCTATATATTGAAAAATAACCAAGGTTTAATTCCTTCTCCATAAAATTATAAATAGAACTTGTAAATGTTGAGATCCGGTAAAAATATTTTATGGGATGCAAGCACAATAAAGTATTTTACTCTTGTGTCCTGACATCATCTCAGACATCTCACAAATAAAAAATAAGGAAATATAATAATATGAAAACATCACAACAAAATAAATGTTGTTTTTACATAAAATACTCCAGCATAAAGAAGGTGAGACTAAATCTTCCCAGAAAAACATCTTCTATGGAAAAGTAAAATGTGAGAATTTATCCAATTTTTCTATTTTGTTTAGTTAATTTACCATAATTTAGTCAGTGTGTTCCAGTCTATTCAGCCTTCACTGTTTCTCTATGCTTTTATTTGCTAACTACATCTATACTTCTGAAGTCAATTTTAGTCCCTTTTTCAACAGCAATAAAGATCAAAAGGAAATTACTTACACTAGCCAATCTCTCTACACCTGAACTGCAAAATATTTAGTATCTTTCCTTTCTAGCTTCTATTTTCAATCACTGTCCCCATTATCAGAAATTTAAGGAAAAAACTGCCATAAATTACACTGCTAAAAATCCAGGCACAGTCCAAAAGGATCTATTACTGATCTGATTTCTTATGTCTCACTGACAGGTATCTAATAAAAACATATACAGTCATAAAATCTTGAATTTAAGCTGACAGGACCTGTGGAGGTCATCTGGTCCCACTCCCCACTCACAGCACAGTATGGTTGAAGTCAGGTTAGGCAGCTCTGAACCTTGTTCTGTCAAGTTTTGAGTATCCTCAAAGATGACATTTCAACAAACCCTCCAGGCAACCTGTTCCAATATCTCACAATCTGCATTGTGAAGTTTTTTGTTTTCCCCTTACAGATAATTATAACTTTCCTGTTTTCTCTTCTACTTCGAATGCACAGATCTAAGGAGAGTGTACCTCCATCTTCTCCACAAGTACCCACTTGATAGTTTACAGCAGTAGCAATTATTTGCTTAGTTTTCTTCGGTCTGAACAAACACAGAGAGTATGCATAATACTTTACTTTGAAAAGGAAAATGGAGTGTACAAGTATAGAGTCAAACACAATCAATTGCAGCTGACAGATTCAGCTGTTCCAGGATATGTGATTACAATCCTTCTCAACAATTCCATCCATCAACATGTCTTGCCATTCCTGTAGAACTACTGGAGAAGTACAGGTGTAATTGTTTCCTAGGTTATTTCAAAAGGGAAATCAGTTGACAAGAGAACTGCTAAAGCCTTTACATAAGGAGAGTTTGCTTCACAGATCACATTAGTAAATGGGTGGAAAAATAGTTATAAACTCAATTAAAATTTATAAGTCTTCTAATGACTTTGTTGACTTCCTCTACACCAGAATGGACCATTCTTGACCTAGACAGTGATCCTTGAAAACAACCTTAAAAATTAAACGTGAGGTCTGTACGGATATGCAGGGGACTCCTGACCAAGTATTAATAAGGAAACATAAAGAAGATTGTTCAGACATACTAAACTTGGAAAAATAAAGATACATTGTTAAAGCCTAGAGGGATATCTTTAGAGATGCCAAAATCCACCTGAAGTTGAATCTGACATGGGATATGAAGAGCAGAATAAAAGATTTCTGAAGTACATCACCTCCAAAAGAAGGACGAGGCAAAATGTGGCCCATTACTAATGAGGCAGTGATCAGGAGAGAGAAAAGGCCTTCTCATTGCTTTTTTTCACCTCAGTCTTCACTCAAAGAACCTGCCTTTGGGAATTCCAGGTCCCTAAGATGAGTGAAATTTCCATGAACACTTGAGAATTTAAAATTCTCAACATATAATAGTATTTCCCATAGTCCCTAAACACAATTCCCTTTTTCACAATATATTCCAAACTGAATAACAAAAAAAAACAAATAACATGGAAGAAAAATCATACTTCCTGAACCCAGAACATATGCTGAATTTTACCATATAAAATGCTTCCTTGAAACAAACTTCATATCCTTAAAAAAGGTTCTTATTATCATAAAACAACTCTTGAGGACAAAAACATTTTAGTAGAAAATATGCTTGGCAACATATTAATTTAATCACCAATTTCAAAACAAAATTGAACTTTTAAGGAAATAAAGAGAAGCTAAGCATTTTTCATTTAAAACACTGTAAACTCCAATGAGGAGAAAATCTTTTTTCCAAACACTTTCTATCTTTATCTGTAAGGATAACTTGAACTATTCTGAAAACTGACTGCTTATAAAATTCTTCCATTCACTGTCAGACTTGTGTCAATCTTCCAGAAAGGTATTTTTATTTATCTAGACAAGTTCCTACTAGCTTGATTGTAGACATATTTTCCTTAACTATCAGTATTTGATTTTTGTTCCTGTTCTCATATAGAAATGATGTCCCATTGTTTTTGCAGCATTTTGCAAAAGCCATGGTTGACTAAAATAAATGTGAACTCTATACACAGTTCCAGGACAGCCCACAGAATCTGATGCTGCAAATGTGAATCTGTATCTCAAGGTCAGTAACTTTATTTTTCATGTGGGCAGGACTTTGAGGCCTTGCCTTAACAAAACCACTGCAGTAGTAATCAGGGAGTTAGGGTCCAGATGTACAATGAACTGCCTTAATTCCTGAGAAATTTTCTCTGCTTTGTCTGCAGTCACAAGGGGTTCCTGGGGAGGCTCTCTTTCACATGGACTAATTAACCCACTCAGTCTGTAGTGCAAATTCCAACTGGTGATGGCAGAGTAAGAGCCAAACCCAGAATTATCCACATAGCCACCAAGCAACAGCATGTTCAGATATGCCTTGAAAAGTGCTCATGTAAATTCTTTACAAAAGTATCAGAATGTTTACCACGCATGACCTTGGGGGCAGCAAATCAAAGCATTTACAGAAATACAAAAGACTGCTCCACAGTTCACAAAACACAGATTTTACTCAAGTGATGCTCTGTAAAGCAGAAAAGTGGCACAAATTTTTCGGTAAACAGGCATAACTTGTATTATAAAAAACAAAACAAAACCATCACTGACAAACTCTCTCCTTAGGCTTCTATTTATTTTTGCTCAAGTTCTCAAATTGAATACTTTTATTTTCTTATATCTGGAATATTCAAAAATCTCTACAAGAGTCTTGCCATGTGTAAGTTAAATACAATCTCTCAAGAAATTTCATATCTCAGTCTTACATATTAATCAAAATGCTCAAGTTTTATTGAAATCCTTCTTGTGCCTCCCACAAAAAGAGATTTATAACAACTTTTGCTGGGAGAGAATGTTATGAAGTATCTCCTTGGGTCTTGAGGTTTATTTTTTCGTCCAAGTCAGAGAAAATTTTTTGAGAACTGCAGATTTACAGTTTAGACGCCTGTCTTCCAACACCAGGACCTCACAGCTTGAGTGACCTCTGCACTTCAAAATAAATTTAAAAAGTGGTTCGTTTGCAGAAGATCATTTAAGCATATGCTTCAGAATAACTAGTATTCTTACATTAGGACAATAACAGAAGTAAGAGCTGGGAAGAAAAACTCTCCACCTGTGTTAAGGCACGAAAAAACCAATCGAAACAAAACAACCCTTAACAATTAATGCACAAAATTAAAGAAGAGTGTGTATCATGACTGGGATATTTTTTTTAAACCGAAATAAATTGTCCACATTAAATTGCCTAGACGATATTTACATGTTTGCCACTGTGTACCAGTTTCTATTCCACAGAAGTTGTAGAACAGAATCATAATCCTCAGGGTCCTTCATGGTCTGTCAAGTCAATACCTAGGCAACTTCTGCTAAAGAACAATGCTTAATGTGTACATCCTGGAACTAGATTCTCAAATATTTCTGTACTGACATTCAGTGTATGACAACCTACAAGGTGTTTATGGACAGCTGAGATGCAAACATGACTTCAGGTCTGGCTGTAAAAGAAAGATTTACAAGCCATGTGGAAAAACACAAGCTGTGTGCAATCTATTATACAACTTACATACAAATTATGCTACTTCTGATAGAATCTGTTAAAAGGAGTGCAAATAAATACACCTTCCAAATTAAAGGAATTTATACTAAGACACAATATTTTAATTATTTCACTTTCCTAATACGCATTCTGATGAACTGACAAGTTTCCCAAATTTCAATTTGCACTTCTCATAAAATAAAGGTTTAACATCTCCTGCTTGTCCCATGCTAAAATCATCCACTACTAGGTACTAGAAATGTCAATATCATGAGTAACTTAAAACTCCTAAAGATAGCTCTTGTTCTTTCCATGAGAAGGAATACAGCTGGGGCTGTTTCAAATTAAACAAAGTGTTAAATCACAATGGCTATTCTAAATTCCTGTTCTTGTACCTAAAAATTTCTAGAAACCCTAGCTAGATAATGATGAACCTGAGACCAATTTCCTCAAGTACACATAATGCAAATATTGAGAGCTTCCTCGTGCTGAGCATTTGTAAGAAATTTTGTTTGATAGTAACAGATCCTATCACATTTGACCCATGCAAGTTTCTGGCAAACTTCTGCAACATGCTGGTATTTAAAATTACAAGCAAATTAACTACTTTACTGTACATTCAACTGATCCATTAAGGAAAAAAAAAAACTTTTTCATATAAAGTTTCAAAATAATGTACTATGCGTATCTTACAAATATTTTACAAATGAAAACATTAATTTGTATGTTAACAGTACCGTGAGAAACCAACTTAAGATTACCAGACTGAAATGGAAAAGATGTATTCAGGATGTCAATAATAGTACAAAATATAAGGAAGTAATTAACAGATCAAGAAAGCAGGATGTGGAAATAAAGGGAAAAGAACGCACTGACAATTTCACACAATTTTAGTATAAGTAAGGGGAAGCCTAATAACAGTATACTGAATGTTATTTATACTTAGTTTCTACAATAGCCTTCTGTTTTTTATTTTGGGAAGAAAAATAACAAAAAAGCTGCCTATACTGAGTAAACAAGACCACACACAGGCACTCCTGCTTCCCAATCAAATACGAAAGTCTTCAGGAAAAATAAAAGGCCATCCAAGGTGATAAAAATCTAATCCCACAGGGGACCACTAACACAACTCTTCAGAAAATGAGTATTTTTATTACCTGTTCAAGACAGTCTTGTGGCTTGAAACAATTCCAGTAAACCAATTAAAACAATCTGCTATATGAATAAGACAGTTCTTTCAAGTGGGGCAATCTATTTACTTTCAGTTACACAATGCTCATTTTGAGTACACCATTTAATACTGTTGTAATTACCAATAAAACTGAAGCATGAATAGAATTTTGTCCTGAATTCTTGTCAGGTATAACAATATTTTACTATGGAATTTTTCTTTGTATTCTTTTTGTGCCTGATAAAATTATTTTTTCAGGTTTACTGAGGCAGCAAATGTCTTTCAATAATTAAATTATTGCATTGAAGAAGATGTGTCCTCCCAAAGGAAAAAACGTTTTTTAGTTTTATTTTTCTTCAATTTATTAGTTAACAATCTACCTGGGAAGTGGATAACACTAAGACAATGTATGAAGTAATTCCATCAGCTGAAGAGTAGACACCAACAAATCTGAAAACTCTCTGATGCAGATCTCTGCTCCTATATACTGAATAGCACAATTGTCTACTAGTAGCAGGATCGTGGTAATCTCCTAGACTCGTAAGTCCAAGAGGAAGCAGGAGCAGAAATTTACAATTGAAAAAAAATATTGGCTTAGTATAGAAATACTACAAATGCTACTATACAATGAAGAGAGATAAGGTTTTCAGTTTAAAGTTCATCTAGTTCTAATGCTAGACCAGGTTGCTCAAAATCCTCTCCAACCCAGCCTTGAACTCTTCCAAGAATAGGACATTCACAACTTCTCTGTTATGAGTTTCTTTGTTATGTTTCATAAATTTTTGTTATGTTTAAGTGCCTCACAACTCTCACAATAAAAATTTTTTTTCTAATATCTAATGAAAACCTTCTTTCAGTTTGGAGCCATTCCACTTGTCCTCTTACTACATGCCATTCTGGAAAGTCTCTGTTCAGGTAGTGGAAGGTCACAATTGGGCCACCCCAAATCCTTCTCTTCTCCTGGCTACCTCATAGCAGAGCTGTCCATCCCTGTAATAACTTGGTGGCCTCCTCTGGACTCTCTCCAACAGGTCCTTCTCTGTCCTATGCTGAGGACTTCAGAGCTGGTGCAGCCCTGCAGGTGGGGTCTCACCAGAGCAGAGCAGAGAGGCAGAATCCCTCCTCTGCCCTGCTGACCACACTGCTTTGGATGCAGTCCAGGATGTATTTGGCTTTCTTTCTTCCAGCAGGGTCACATCCAGCCTCTCACCCACGCACACCTCCAAAGCCCTTCTGGGCAGGGCTCCTCTGATCTGTTCATCCCCAGCCTGTGTTGACTTTGTTGACACCAGGGATTGCCCTGACCCAGATGCGGCACCTTGCACTTGGTCTTAGTAAATAACAGAAGATTTTCATGGGCCCACTTCTCCAGCTTGTCCAGGTCTTTCTGGATGGCATCCTGTCCTTCAGCTGTGCAAACTGCACCACTCAGCTTGGTGTCATCAGCAAATGTGCTGAGTGCGCACTTCCATCCCTTCATCTATGTCTATTAATGAAGGCAACCTAAGCTTTTTGTTTTGACCCTCATGCTATTAAAGAGGATGGCAAAATTGATATTCAGAGTTGGGATACGTAGAGACAGTGGGAAGGCACCAACTGGTTATATAAAAGGAAACATATTTCAGAAAATAATCCTGTGAAATACATCCAACAGGACAAATGCACACCAAACAAAAAAAAACCCAATCAACGAAAAAGTTTGTTACCTTCAAAGAAGACATTTTCAAAAATTTTTTGCAGTCAAATGCTTGCATGAAAAACATTATGTGAAATAATTATGTCTACGATGGTAACTAATCAAGCCTGAGGAAAAAAAGCTTGGATAGGAAGATAGAACATTCTTCACAAAAAAATTACAGTCCATATTTACAAATTGCCTTCTTCATTAGGAATGCAAAGGCTTGTTTGAAATAACTGTTTTCTGCAAATAATTCCTCAATTAAATACTTAGTGTATCACTTAAAATGCATTTTAGAATTAGTTTCTCCAATATCTTATCTATATTTACTCTTCTTGTTTCACAAAACAAAGTAATATAAATAAAAAATCAGAGTAACGCAAAGTCAGATTTATTCCACAGCTCAGCACAGCAAATGCAAATTATGTTCAGAGCATGCTTAAAAAACCAAAACAAGTGCCATAGGCTCTGTGTCTTACCATTGCAAGTTCGCTCTGTAATTCACTGCAGCTTTTTTCAGCATTCCCTAGTCTTGCAGAGAGGTCCATAATT
The DNA here is from genome assembly GCF_028769735.1 of Zonotrichia leucophrys gambelii. Lineage (NCBI taxonomy): Eukaryota > Metazoa > Chordata > Aves > Passeriformes > Passerellidae > Zonotrichia > Zonotrichia leucophrys. The sequence goes on along the minus strand of NC_088200.1, from coordinate 43,538,482 downwards.
ACCTTCTTCTTCTCCTCAATCACTTCTTTCATTTGATTGTTTGAGGAGAAACACTCTTTCTCTAATCTGGAAAGTTTCAACATTAGAACATTTTAATCAAAAATACTTATGTTGAGTATTCTACATATTTTTAAAAGACAATCTGAGTATCACATCATGTCAGCACATCAAATGACTTATGAAGCTGCTTGCCTTATGTTTTTTTAAGTCAAGAAACTTATATATTCCTTGTAAGAAAAACTTCTCAGTTATGTTTATGTTCTTTTCCATTACCAAGGCTTGTGTTAGACTTCCAGTCATAAACTAATTTGATAATTTGGATAGGGTCTCCAGATTACATGTAATAAAACAGAAGTCATCATATTTTAATTAACACATTAGTTCTCTTCAGAAAGATATCACATCTTGCATTATCAGCACTGGTTTAAAGTACAAAGCTTGCTCCTCAAGTTTCCAAATACCCGACTATATTCTTACCCTGGTTCTAGCCAGAACAGGGTTAATTTCTGCAGTAGCCAAGAGTGGCCATGGCTAGGACCTGGAGGTCATTCTGTACCACCTCATGTCATTTTCTGGGAACAGGAGAAGGGCTCCCTTGTGGGTAGTGTGGCAGAAGGACTGGGTATGGTTGGGTGTTTCCACAGTGTGCAATCACAGGTGATCAATCACTTTTTATCCTTGTACACTCTGTCATTAGTATTGTTGCTGTTACAGTTCATTGTCTTATTTCATTGTTGTGTCCAGTAAAGTGTCCTTATCTCAGCCTATGATCTTTACTTTTTGTGAGTCCAATTCTCCTCTCCACCTTGCCACAGAAGGAGGAAGAAGAGAGGGGAATGATTGAGCAGCACATCGTTTGGAGTGTCTCTGTAGGAACACTAAATTGGGGAATATTATTCTTAAACCCTGATAATTCTACTCAGAATTTCATTATTTCAATAGCAGACAATTCAAAATTTCAATCAGTTCTTGAACTACATCAGTCCTCCCGGTATTCAAGAAAACAAATGTATAGAAAGTCTGGCATGATAAAAAGGTATGTCATGAGAAAATTACAAGGCCAAACAATAGCAAATAGGAGACAGAACCAGGGAGAAGAAGCCAAGGAAAAATTTTGAAGGATTGCCTAAGTACATAGGGATGGAAAGAAGGTGCCTCAGAAAAGGCATCTAGAATTAAAATTCACAAAAGATGACAAATATGAGAAGGGATTTTACCACTGTTATGGTAGGAAAGAAAACATGAACAGACTTCTAGACAAAGCAGCTATTTTACCAACAGCAGAGAGAGAAAGTCAGCACTCCCTGCCTTTTTGTCCTCCATTTTCCATGACACGGTCTATGCCCAAGCCTCTACTGTCAGTAAAAGGACACTAAAAGGAGAACAATTGGTAGCAATAGGTGAGGATTGTGTCTGAGATAACCTGTGAGAACTCAACCCATGGAATTGTAGAGGTCAGCTCACCTACATTCAAAGATTTTGATAAGGCTGGCTAAACTCAGAATGACATTGCTCATTATCATCATGAAAGGTCACAAAGATTGGGGGCGGTCCCTGGCAAATGAAGAAAGGCAAATGTCACACTTATATTTGGCAAAAGTAAAAAGGAGAAGCCAAGGAACTATAAACCACTGAGCTTCATTTCAGCCCTGGAAGGTTGCAAAGCAATTCTTTCCAGGAAAATTTTCTTTACTGGGCTCATGAAAGAGACAAAAGTGATTGGGAAAAAGCCCAGATGGTAGTAGCTGGAATGGCTGTAATACTGTAGAGGTCTGTCTGAGACCTGTTTAACAGCTTCAACCACCACCAGGAGTAAACCAAGAGTGCAGTCTCACAATACTTGCAGTGAACTGTGAACTGGGTGTGGGGAGATCATGACACAGTACAATTGATACACTCAGCTGAAGTGCTGCCATTCTCTAGTCATGGAGAAAGAACAGGCCAGAATTAACCTTCTGGCATTCAACAATGACATGTGCAAAGACCAAAATCTAGGAAAGAAGGCCACCCTAAAGAGATGTAGCTCGTAATTGGCTGGATAGAAGGTATGCTAACAAGAACCTGGTAACCATGACCAACAGCCACTAATCAGCAGCACAGCACAGGAGTGGAGATAGCTAACAGCATCCTGGGCTGTATTAATAGCAGCATAGCCAGATCAAGGGAAGTGATTAATCGCCTTGTATTTGGCAGTCATTATCACACATCTAGGGTAATGATCACTTTTAACTACATGCACCCCTTACAACATAGGAAAAAAGTTGGGGTGGGCTTAAGGGAATGGTCACCACCATGGTCAGCAGCAGAAATACACATAAGAACTGAGGAAACTTGGTATATTCAAGCTGGAGAAGAGATAACTCCACAGTGTACAACAGATACTCCCAGCATCTAAAAGGAGGTTAGCAGGGAAACACAGACAATCACTTCACAGCAGTGCTTGTCTACAAGACAAGTACTGAATCCAGAGAGGTTCAAATAAGGAGATATGTTTTCCAACTGTATGGAAAAAGTTCCCAGAGAAATTGTGCCATCTCCATTCTCCACGTTTTCAAGACCTAACTGAAGAGCCTGATCTCACAGCTTATACACAGTTTGAGCAGCAGGTCGTATTATTGATCACCTGCAATTCCTTTCAACCTGAACTATTATTTGATGTAGCTCTCAACAATAGAAACATCCAGTAGAAACATCATCTCTTTTTCTCCTAGCAGTCCTGTCTCCCAAGAACTGAAAGCAGTGCAAAGGGCTGAAAGTTCTTTTTGAAAGCATTTTTGAAGCTTTTGAATCAACATTGTCACTTTCTGACTTTAATTTATTTGTTAAAAATCAATGTATCTTTTTAGCTGAAGGACTGCTTCAGCAGTCCACCAAATACCTATGTGCTTCTGCATCAGCCAGGCTGATTTTTTGCTGTAGCTGCAGATGTTTACTTCTTATTCTTCAAAATCTGCCTATTTCAGTCCCCCAAAGCAGCTTCTACTCTCACAGCTTTCGGAAACACAGCAAAAGCAGTTCCAAATTATTCCATGTCATGTTCTCACTCTTCAAGAAAAGTAAATTCACACAGAGACCAAAATCCCATGTTGCTTCCAATTTACATAGTGCTACTGGGTTCAGAGCTAATTAATAAATTATGCAACCCAGAAAAGCCTGTTAGCTTGGTTTTGGTTATTACAACTATATTTTTCTAAGAAAATAAAAAATTATGCCACCCAGAAAAGCCCATTTGCTTGGTTTCAGTTATTATAACTACATTTTTTTCTGAGAAAACAAATTCTTACAGCATTTTATAGCTTCCAACTTTTGCGTTATTTACCTACATCAAGTCCAGCTAAAGACACATACAAGTGTTCTAGCACAACAAATGAAAGTCTCTAAGACCTTTATTTGGCTAAGGCTTAAAGAGAAACTCATGCAAGTCCTCCAGAAAAAGAGAAAATATGTTTGGATGCCAAACTATGTCTTAAAAAAAAAGCCAAGCTCCTGACATTGTCTGAAGTCCGAAGACCAGACCCTTCAAAGGTAAGTAGATCAAAGGCTGTTGTATTCTCTCAGAAGGTGTCCGGTGAAAGCAATCACTGATTTTCAGCAATGCTACTGACACTTGTATGCTTCAAAGAATAAAAAGGGGACAGGAAACAGATGAGGCAGTACCGGCTCACCCCATGTAATTACCTCAAGAGAACTGAGTAGACTGATGTCCACCGCAGAAAAAGTTTGACCTTTGCTACTTATCTTAATAGAGGTCTGGAAATTTTGGTGTCCGGACTAACAAAATTGTGAGGATAGGCTGTTCATGGTTCTTCAACATCTCTTAACAAAACCAACAACTATTTTACCTGTGTTTTAAAACTGTCTTAATTTTCATGGAAAGGTGTGCATTCTCTGAAATCACAGAACACAATTTGCTTTCAAAAAACTCAGCTAGCAGAAGCTGCTAGAAGTAACTGCCTGAATCAACACATGATTGCAAGCAGCGAAAACTACTTTTTGGATATTAGATGACATTTATTCTCACATTCAATTAACACACAGAACAGATGCCTCAGGCATAAATTCTGTTTTATCCCCAAAAAATGCCAAGGATAGGGCAAATTTCCCTCCTGAAAAAGAAACACTGAACATAATTGTCCAGTTCAGAGCAAAAAGGGAAGGCTTCCTAAGGTTCATCTTGCACTTTAGCAACTCAATTTACTTCTCTGTAAGTGCTACTATTGAAATTCTTAAGGCAAATGGTACCACATCTGTAAAACTGTATTTCATAGTCTTAAGTGCAAAACTATAGGTATTTCCTATACAGTAATTCCAAACAAAGAAATATACTCTCTAAAAAAACCCTTATTTTTCTTTTTTGATGATAACATTTTTCAAAGATGTAACTTTTGTGGATCAAAAATACCCTAGACTCAAATCCCTTCAATGCTCAAAGAAATATCTTCATGTATCTAGAGGCAACATTCTCACAAGGAACAAAACATTACTGAATGCACAATACAATTCAACACCTAACCATTATTGTTATGTTGGTCCAAATAATCTAATTCAGAAAAATATCTTTAAGAGATTCTTAGAGATTTAACTGGAAAACTACTACTTACAGAAGTTCATGTTTTTAACCAAATTTACTAATCCAAAAATTTAAAAACAGATCTTGTAGTAAAACTTGTGAAATTATAATGATTTGGAAAATACCTAAACAGATGTTTAAATTACATTAAAAATGCCGCTAATTAGCTAATATTTTATTAACATCTATTGGTTCCCAGTACACATCCATAATAAAAGCTCCCTGACTCATTACAGGAAGCCACGTTATGGCAGGCATGTTGACAAGACAGGATAGTTTTTTTCTAGACCAAAAACTGCACTGGCTTAACAAGCATTACTCAAAAAACCAAACTAAAAAGCCCCACATTTCATCAAGGATGATTAATTCTTCTGGTCTAACATCAGTACAAAGACAAACTTCGGAATATTAGGTCTTGGGACAAGTGAATAAATGGTTCAAGAACAAACACTGCAAGTGTTTCAACACTACTTCAAGAAAACGTTCGATATCTTCTGGACCACTCATGGGAACCAACCAGAGCAAAAATAAAAAACCCACTACACCAAATTAAAAACTAAGAAAACCAAACCAAGATTGGAAAAAAAAGAACCATAGTCCATATGCTCTGTAAGAATAAAAGGTTACATACAAAAAAAGTTCAGATGGTACAAAGTAGCTTGTGTTCTGCAAAATTACTGGTCCAACAACCATTCCTCAAAAATAGGCTGGTTTGCAAACAAAGAAGTTTTTTAAAGCAAAACGATAAAAAGGGAATAAAATGTCAATCAATGGTCCAGGCCTTCTCCATTTCACAGAAAGCCAAAGAACTTTGTATCACTTTAGTGTCATGTATTTACTGACAGAGCAAAAATGCTCACAGCAAAAACAACCAGGCAGGATGAGATTACACTTTAATTAGCTGATGTTATTTTAGAATGGTAGAGCATCTTGAAATATACTTACTCAGTTTCACAGCTGTGAAGACTGCAGTCTTCCTGAAGAATAATTTTAGATTACTATAATAATGTTTTTCACAAATTTTTATCATAAAAGTTATATCTTTTTCTTTGAGAAAAAAGTTTTCACTTTTTAATGTGACTGGCTTACCTAAATGTGCCTCTTTTGAGCTGTTTTTAAACAAAGAGCTCTAAGTTGTTTATAATAAAGCACAAGTTTCAACTCTGTTTGAAACTAAAAACATCTCTGTAAGCAGAAATATAGGAACACGTGGGCCACAAAAGTCCTTTTTTGTATGGAAACCAGTTTCTTTTTTTCCCTTTTTAGTATTTTCTTTTTTTCTCTACTGCTTGTATGACCAAGTCTGTACACAAATACTTTTATGTACAGACCCCCACAATCCTAAACTAAGAGATCAAAACTGTCTTTTTCAACACATTCTACTACCTCTCTCTCCCCACAACCTCACTGTGTGCCACTTCATGTCTTCTAAAGCCCCTCTTTCCCTATATTTCACAAACTACTATCCTTTATTTCATATACTCCAAGTTATTTCATGAACTTCAAGTTCTCTGTCTTCCAGCATCACTCTTCTTCCTGATATTTTCTCACCCCAATTACAACTTTATTCAGCTAAGGAACAAGACTCAGTACAGTGTATCCTATATCTGCCCAGGAAATAAAGCAAAATCTTTCTTCCAAAAAAGATCTGTTACCACAGATACAGTATACAGTGCTGAGCAGGAAAGGAATCCCAGGTAATTGCATCTGCTCTCATGCACTTCATCCACTCTTCTATTTTCATTAGCTAGTCAACACTTTCCGCAATCATTCAAAAGCTGAAAATGAAGATCCACCGTTATAAATGATACACAACTTCTCAACAGGAGTCTTAAAGATTGATCTAGCTCACTGAAGTGAAAAATAATATTTTCATAATAATGTAAGTATATACAGAAGCAAAAAATCTGTTTTACCCCTGCCATGTGTGCTTTCCTACACTCCTCCCAAGTACACAGGAGAAAGGACCCTGCCATAACTATAATTTCCAACATTTTTGCTTTGGCAAATAATTGGTAACAGATCAGTTATTTTCTTTACCCACCCATATGGTTACTGATATGGACATGATATTAATGTTATTAATGGAACACCAGGTTCTGAACTACAGGTTGGTTTGGGAAATTGCATCAGATTTAATTGTTTTATACTGACTGAAAAGTATATAAATGTAAGCTGTAAGTGGTAATCCAGCTGTCTACTGCCATTTTACAATGAATTTAGATGGAAACTTACATATTGAGTTTTTCCAAGTTCTCCTGGGCATTGTGTTTTTCTCTCTCATATGCATATTCTAACCCTTTGAACTCTTTCTTCATCATTTCTAAATCTGAAAGAGCTTCTTCTCGTCTGTCCTTTTCCACACGCACAGCTTCTTCAAGTTCTCGAATTCTTAACTACACCAAGGGATAAAAAAGCAATTAAAGCAAGTTAGGAAACACTTACATGATCTTCTATGGTCTGTTCTGCTTTACAGTAGAGTATATTGTAATAATTCAGTATCAAAGCATATACACATGTAAAAATCATTGAACACATGTAAAAATGTAAAAATACATAAAACTCAAACTGGAGCCAAATAGATATGACAATGAAAAGTACGTCCTGCTCTCATTTGGAGGTATCTGAACATTTTCAGTTTCTTATTAATACTGAAGCTTTCCAGGGAAATTCTAGTTTTTAAATAGACTCATGAAGAGTGGGACCAGCAATAAAGGCCATACTTTCTCTCAGAACAAAGCATACTTCTAGCTTGTTCATGTACATAAACACGGAAAAAGACTTTATCAGTTATTCATCCATAAAACCCAAGCCTCTAAGTTTAAGGAATGTTATCCTCTCAGTTCCTTTGTATGTTGCAGAAATATCGAGGAAATTAAGCAAACGAAATCTTTTCTAGTTAAATTATCACTTTTAAAATTTAACAGCCTGTACATACAGAAGATCATGAAAATAAGAAAATAAGTCTGACTGAAGAATGGCAATGCTTATTTTTGTTATTCAGAAAATAGGGGGAAAAAGATACCAAATTCCCCTCTTTTTTGCTTAGTTTTTTGGAAGTCCAGTAAGTTTGTTAACTATTATGATATTACTAAGAAATCACCATGTAGGTTTTTTCCAAACTTTTTCTTGCTAAACCATAGTTTTTTATTGAATATAACTCTGTGTGATACAGACAGAAAAAAATTAATGTTCAAGTATATACACTAGATTTATTCATATAATCAAACTTTACTGGTAACTGTAAGTATGATAATTTTGGAGCTGGAATGTACTCTGAGAAACTGTGTTTGAAACAGCAGTTTCAGGATGCATTATGCTCTCACTCCTAGGTAAGTTGGATGCATGCACTGTGTCTCCAAATTGCTCTAAGAAGCCATTCAGAAGATACAGGGCAGCATATTTAAACAGTAGCATAGTGCTTAATTATTATGAAACATTTCCTTTTCCCTAATTGTTTAAATACTGGTGGGAATTCTCAAAATTACAAATATAGCAACTTATTTTATTATTTATTGTAATAACTTCAAAGTTCCCTGAAAAGCAGATACTCTTCTATTCTGTCCTCATTTTATATATATATATATATATATATATATATATAAATTATTTTGACACTTATTGTAATAAATCTAGTTAGGTTTTTCACTGGAGCAAGTGCTCTTCATATTTTTGGATATTAGTTATTTCACAACTTCCTCAACTGTTTTACTATAAACTTCTATGAAATATTTAACAAAAAGTTTACCTGGATTATCTCTGAAGTGAAATTGGATGCTAAATGTGCTGCTCTCTCTGCTTCAATGTCTTCTTCCAGTTTCTTTGCTTTCACTGCAGCTGCCTAGAAGTACATTTTGAGGATATTTAAGTTCAGAGAGAAGATAATATGACACTAGGTTTATTCAACTCATTAAGCATATTGTGACTCCATACTTCAACCTGATACATCTGAATTTCTTTGGAACTGTGACAATTCATAGCAAGAAACACATATAACAACATTTTTTACATATATGGATTATTAAATTAATATTTTCTATTTAGTTTAGTAAATTGATGTAGTATTATGTTAGTGCTGCATTTTCTATAATCAGCTAGGGTCAGAAAGCAAATAAACCAAGTTAAATATTCTTCCTATTGCCCCATTATTTGCTCACTTGTGGCAACATAACTCTGTATGTCCTGAAATACATTGAGGTATTAATAGAACATCTACAATTTCATAAATGACACACGGGTCAGCGAAGATTCTTCAAAGATTTATCTGCTTAACATACTTAATTTTAAAAAATCACAAACACTGCTACTATATTTTCATACTGCTCAGATTATTCTCATAATTAAGAATGTCTTCAAAAATGGTAAGAAGGACCCAGGGAACTACTGGCCAATCAGGCCTCACCTCAATCCCTGGAAAAGTGATGTAGCGCCTCCTTCTGGACACATCCCTATCAACATGGAGAACGAGAAAGTGATCAGAGTAGTCAGCATGGATTCACCAAAGGGAAATCATGCTTAGGCAATCTGATCGCCTTCTATAATGGGACAACTGCCTGGATGGATGAGGGAAGAGTAACGGGTACTGTTTACCTGGACTTCAGCAGGGCTTTCTACACTGTCTTCAACATCCTGTGGACGAACTAGGAAGTGGGGCCTGGATGAGGGGGCAGAGATGTGAACTGAGAACTGTCTGAACGTCAGATCCCAGAGGGCTGCTATGAGTGGCACAGGGTCTGGTTGGAGGCCTGTTACAAGTAGAGACCCCCCAGATTCAAGAGTGGGCCTGTTATTGTTTAACTTCCCCATCAGTGCCTTGGGTGAAGGGGCAGGTGCCCCCTCAGAGAGTTCACTGATGACACAGAGCTGGGAGCAGCGGCCGATACCCCAGAGGGCCCCGCTGCCCTTCAGAGGGTGGGGAGAGGGGCACAGAAGAACTGCCTGAAATTCAGCAAAGGCAAATGCAGGGTCCTGCACCTGGGGAGGAAGAACCCCGGGCACCAGCATAGGCTGGGAGCTGATCTGCTGGGAAGCAGCACTGAGGAGAAGGGCCTGGGGTTCCTGGTGGACAGCAAGCTGTCCATGAGCCAGCAGTGTGTCCTAGTGGCCAGGAAGGGCAATGGTGCCCTGGGGTGCATTGGGAAGAGCAGTGGCAGCAGGCTGGGGGAGGTGATCCTGCCCCTCTACTCAGCCCTGGGGAGGCACAAGGGGAGTGCTGTGTCCAGTTCTGGCTCCTCAGAACCAGAGAGACACAGAGCTGCTGGAGCTGGTCCAGTGGAGGTGACAAAGATGATGGGGGGACAGGAACATCTCTCCTGGGAGGAAAGGCTGAGGGAGCTGGGCCTGCTCAGCCTCGAGCAGAGATGGCTGAGAGGGGACCTCATCAGTGTCTGTGAGTATCTGAAGGGAGGGTGTCAATGGATGGGTCCAGGCTCTGCTCAGCGGTGCCAAGGGACAGGACAAAAAGCAATGGGCACAAACTGACACACAGGAAGCTCCACCTGAACATGAGGAAGAGATTCTTTACTGTGCAGTGACCAAGCACTAGAACAGATTGAACAGAGAGATTGTGGAATCTCCCTCACTGAAGACATTCAAGAACTGTCTGGACACAAACCTGTGCCATGTGCTCTAGGATGATCGTGGCTGAACAGGGAGGTTGGACCAGATGACCCCCCCTGTGGTCGCTTCCCACCGTACCCATTCTGTGGTTGTGAATGCCACAAATAGCTGGATTAAGACCCTTTATAGTCTTCCAAACATCAGCTGAATATTCTTTTTCCTCTGCTCTATGACTACCTTTCTAAAGCTTATGGCTCACCATAGCCCTAGCAAATTTAAACCAAATCAGATGCCAGCAAACAATTGAGAAATTAGTCAGAAAAAAACTCCATACTTCATGAAAGACATTAAACCAGACACTACAGCTTAAGCATGGCTAATCAATACAGAATTATTAATAGAAAGAAATTCAGATTTGCTCTAAGGAAAAGAATCTTGGTATTTCAGTCTATCAAACTGCACAGTAGCCACAGAACTTGCACCTGTATTCAAAGCTGTGTCTGAAGACTCAGTTGGGAAGAACACAGCTGCAACAAAATGCCATATAGAAAATCTATTCTATTTTGCTGATAAAGGTTCAAACAGGCTCTGCTGATACCTATATGCACTTCCCTTCACAGTGAGAAGCTGCATACTCCACTAGTGAGAACAATCTATTACACATTCTGTGAGTAGAAGAAAAATGTCAGGGGTGAGGCTAACCTGTAAAACCATGATAAAAGTTCCAAAAAGAGAAACGGGAAGGAGTTTTGTTTTCCTGTCTGACAAACAGAAGGTCACTGACATCAGAAACCCATTAGACAGGCAAACTTCTTCGAATCATATTAAAGGTGAGAATCAGTATCCTTACTGAATCACATGTCTGAAAATTTTACACAATGCCTTACAAAAACGAAGCTGTGTGAAAACCATCTAGAGTAAACTTGCAGGCAACAGATATCCAGATCATAGGCTTGTCTGAGAGTCAAACGGGAATACATACTGGTTTAACATGGAAAGATTTTTGTCAGGACCAAATCCATCTCAAAGATGGACCACAAAGTGAGTTCTCGACTGATTACAAAGTGCTTGCTCATCCAACAAAGAAAACATTGGTTATTGAAAAAGATTCAGTCACTTGTTACTTTCATGTGCACCTAACAAGATATATGAAGGCAGAAATCTTACTTAAGATAGTAGTCACAAACTCACGGAATTTCTAAAGTTTCCTTAGATATTCAAGCTGATTTATTTCAGCCTTAATTTAAAGAACATAAGAAATAGTTACACACTTTTCATAAATTTAGAGAAGTTTACAAAACCTTATCAAAAATACAACACAAGACCAAATAGAGAAAATATTATGGTGCTGGAAGCAAAGGATTTTTCCCAACATGTGCTTGCCAACACAATGGAGGTTTCACCTTTTAACCCTTTTGCCTCTCCCAAAATTCTGTCCACTGACTCCTTCTTTGCTGTCCAGTGGTGGAGTTTACTTCCTCAAATCCTGATTAGAGGTCAGCTGTTTGCCATAGTGACTATAAATCTGTAAAACTTTTCTTAACCTATATACATTATATTTGTCTGTTAATTGTGAGAGTCTATGACTGCATTACTGATCTATCACAAAGAACAAAGCTGGGATTGGTTTCCATGATAGCACAGAGAGAATTTTGACTTTGGAGAAAAAAAAGTGACTAAGAAAAATTCAATGCCAGCACTCAAACTTGTGGGCAAGGAACATGCTTTATGTTAAATCTCTTGAGGTTCAGTCACTTTTTTCAGTGTCACACTGCATGTGTCACACTGTGTGAAACATCAATGCTAATGTGGACACATTTTCTTTAAGCTTACAGTTTGCAACACCATTTTCCAAACTGTCCTTTGTGGCTTCCACTTTTTTGTCCCTCACACTTGCTTGAAGTGCTGCAATATTTGTGAGTATTGGTGTACCCCAAACTGAAAGCCTTAATTTAGTATCCTACATGACACCTTGTTCAACACATTTGCTGTTAGACATCCACATTTACAAAAAATACGTTTTTAAGCGAACAGCAGGGGAGTGGGAGGGGAATAGACAAAGATACATTTGCAACACTTACTAAGCTTAGATGCAGTAATGGAAATAATTTTTCTCTTTTCTGCTTCTTTTTAAACCCCTCTGCAAGATTTATTTATCAGGATACTTACACTTACAGAAGGCTTAGGTTCAATCACTATGTGAAATGGTCAGCCAAGAAATTTTTAAGTGAAGAGGACACACACATACCTCATACTTGGATCACCATTCAACCATACTGTTTATGTGTTTCCATATTCAGACTCAGATCTTTTTCCTACTTAAAAGCATTTCCCTACAGCTCAAAGCTCAAACCAGGGGGTCTAAATACTTCTATGGGAGATGTGCTGACCACTTCCACCTAGCGTTAGAAACACTGATACCGCTTGATCATGGTAAGGTGGAGCCATCTCCTGTCCAGAAAATAAAAAACCTTTAGTCACTATAAAGTTACTTAAATTCTAACAATTCTTAACCACTGAAGTAAATGTTCTTTCAGCCTGACAATGTGGATAATCCTCACTTATTAAGTACATATTTCCTGTACTTAAAGTCTAGAGAAATATGTGTGACAGAGTAGGCATGCTTGACTTGCATGACACTGGATAAACAATTACACTGGTATGGGAGGTACAAGATAAGCCATGTGCTTGACTTCAGGTTAAAGAAAGGGTAAAAACAACTAGGACAACTAAATGATACAGTTTGGCTGCCTTTGGATAAAGTCCAAGTCCATTCTGATCTGCTATGGAGTTGCAGCTGGAGAAGCTATCTGAAATGCACTTCCATGCCCAGTAGATTAAGTAAAGACGTTTACATGAAATAACACTCTTACTCTACACAAGCACATAGACAAAAGACTTATGTGACTTGTTCTAACTCCTCACGAAGGCTATATAAAACATTGTTGAAACAAGTTTGATCTGAAAGTAAGATAAGACTAAGCAGTCTCCAAACTGGACTTCATTAATATAATGACACAGAAGATTATGAAGAAGCTCCTCTCTGAGATGAAGTCCATTAGCATAGAATCATAAACTAGTTTGTGTGCAAAAGAACACTAAAGATAATTTTCCACTGCCATCTCACTCAAAGCCCCATCCAACCTGGTCTTGAACCCTGCCAGAGATAGGGCATTTATCATGTCTATGGGCAACCAGTTCCAGTGCCTCATCACCCTCATAGTAGGGGAATTCTTCGTAATAGCTAATCTAAACCTACTCTCAGTTTAAAGCCATTCCCCCTTGCTCTATCACTACATAACCTTGTAAAAGGTCTTTCTCCAGCTTTTGGCTCCTTTTGGTACAGGCAGGCTGCTATATGTTGTGCCCAGAGCCTTCTCTCCTCTCCTCCAGACTGAACAGTCCCAACTCTCTCAGTAAGTCTTTACAGGACAGGTGCTCCAGTCCCCTAACCATCTTTGTGGCTCTCCCTTCTATGGACTCACTCTAACAGGTGTATGTGCCTCTTACATTGGGACCCTAGTGCTGGATGCAGCCCTGCAGGTGGGGTGTCTCCAGAGCAGAGCAGAGGGGCAGAATCCCTTCCCTGACCCTGCTGGCCATGCTGCTTTGGATGCAGCCCAGAATGCAGATGTCTCTGGGCTGCAAGTACACATTGCTGGGTCCTGACCAGTCTCTCATCCCCACCAGAATTCCCCAGGTCTTTCCCCACAGGACTCTCACTCTATTCTCTGTTCAGTCTGTATGTGTACTTGGGATTTCCCTGGGACAGGTGCAGGACCCTATACTTGGCCTTGCCAAACTTCAAGAGGTTTGCAGAGATCCATCTCTCAAGCCAGTCAAGGACTCCCTGAATGGCACCCCTGCCTTCCAGTGTGTAAACTGCCCCACACAGCTTGATGTTGTCAGCAAACTTGCTGTGGGTGCACTTGATCCCACTGTCTATGTCACTGACAAAGATGTTAAAAAGCACTGGTTCCAATACCAATCCCTGGTTGATGACTGCTTTCTACTTGGCCATCAACCACAACCCTTTGAGAGTTATCCAGCCAATTCCTTATGTACCAAGTGTTGCAGTCATCAAATCCATGTCTCACCATGTTAGAGACAAGGATGTTGTATGAGACAAAGAAGTATGGGACACTGTCAAATGCTTTGCAGAAATCATTATGTCAGTGAGATTGTCACTCAAGAAATATAACTTTGGAGAGACCAGAGAGTTCCCATTACAAAATCTGTGATGCTTAGAATCCACTAAGTATATGGTACTATATATTTTTATCTAGAGAAAGTATATCTCTTTGAATCTATACATATATATATATACCTATATATATATACATATATATACACACATAAGTATACTACATACTAAGCATGTAGTAACAAATATATGACAGTCGCAGCACCTAGAATTTCTGGATGACAGTTATGCAATGTGGACACTCTAGAAAGCAGAAGATTAAGGAGGGGTAAGCTGGTTTTGGCTGCGATCTAAATTTCATGTTTCACTAGCACAGAGAGAGTGAGAAATAAGCCCACAGCCTTCAAGTATTGCACATACATATACTTCAAACAAACACAGATATTAACCATTCCCCAAGTCCTCTTTGCATCATAACAGCATTACCAAGCTAATAGGAGCATACATGTTTAGCACCGCATGTCAATATACATAGTGAAGGCAAGGGAAGTAAAAAAGGCAATGTGAAAGCTATGGGAATAGTCTTTAAATGAAAATTAGAAATCTCAGAAATATGACAATACACTCAGTCTCAGAAATTAAATAGACCAAGTTATGGAGCATTTTTCAAGCCTCATAAGAAAGACTTAAAAATTTGAGAGACCTCGAGCTTCAGCTTGCTAAGAGTTGGCAGCCTCAAACACATTAAAAAATAACAGAAAATCATTACCTTTATAGGAACAAGGCAAAGAGTTTGAAATGTGTAAACTAATAATTTTGTTTCTTGTGGTAAAGTCCACATTCTCATTGCAAAACCATTTCCCACCCATCTTTTTGGCTGAATACATCATAAGAAACATTAATTTTATATGACAAATTTTCTTGTCTTTTTCAAGTATTTCCCAAGAATCCTTATAGGCAATTGAGCTAAAGGTTAAAATAAAAGACACTGGTTCTGGAAAATTGATAATATAAATAGTATTATCTTGATGAGTTCAATAGAAATAGATCATTAATTTAACTGGCTACTGAATTCTCAGGCTAAAGAGGCAGAATGATATCTGAGGTTCTCAATCTCAATTTTTGTGGCACAGTGTGTTTTCTACTTCAGAAGCACTCCAAATCAATCTATGCAGCACATTGGTATCACTGCAAACTGGAAAGCTAGTAGGTTAGATAGTGTAGCAACAGTTCTCTTTCAACAGAAAAGTCCACAGAAACTTGCCATTATTCTTTCTCTTAATTTCTAACGCTGGAAACCAGGAAATACCTCTTTTTGACCACAATCAGAGTAATCACTGAAGGATAAAACCAAACTAATATTTTAAGAAAAAAAGGAATGAAAAAAAAGCCACCAAAATTGGGGGCAGGCAGGCTTTTTGCACATTCCTTTCTTTATAACAGTCTGTTAGATATAATTCTTTCTACAAATGTCATTGTACTAAAAAAAGAAAATTTAAATTTAACATTTCCTTCCATTACCAAAATACAATATTTTCCCATGGATTTCTCCCTCATGTCCAGCAGAGGGTAGCAAAAGAACAGATTTGTGAATTCCAGAAAACATTCATCTCCACTGCTTTTCAAGAAGAAGCATATAATAAAATATTTTAAGATTGGGGTTTAAGTAGAAGTACACTACTCCTCACACAATCACCATAAGAAGTTTCTTCTTGTAATCAAGAACTAAAGTGCATATTTGCTAACCAAACGATCATTAACATGAGGTACTCAGCATGGAAAGTGAAGATATGTATCCTATATCTACCAACTTCAATCTATAAGCTAAAAATTCTATTAAGAGAGATTTAAAAAATACAGATCTACTTCATGAAAAAAATGTAGACCATTCTGTCTGGGTGTACTACTTTAAGACTTCTATATCTGAATGGAAATTCAGCTTGGCTACTGATTATCATGATTCACTTAGTGGAGGAAGGAAGTTGTACATTTTATACATCTAGTCTTTAAGAAGGGCTTTGACACCACTTCCCAAAGCATACTCCTGGAGAAACTTGCTGCTTATGGTGTGAAAGGGTACACTGTTCGCCAGGTAAAGAGCAGGGTGGATGGCCAGGCCCAGAGACTGGTGGGAATGGAGGTACATCCAGCTGGCACCAGTGAGGCTCCCCAGGGGCTCAGCACTGGGCCCGGTCTTGTTTACTGTCTTTATTGGTGATCTGCCTGAGGGCATTGAATGCATTTGCACTTGCAAATGACACCAAGCAGGGTTGGAGTATCCATCTGCTGTAGGGTGGGAAGGCTCTGCAGAGGGAGCTGGAGTGGCTGGAGAGATGGGCCAAGACCAGTGCCATGACATTCCACAGGGCCAAGTGCTGAGTTCTCCTCTTTGGCCACAACAACCCCAAGGAGTGCCACAGGCAGGGGCAGAGTGACAGGAAAGTGGCCCAGCAGAAAAGGGCCTGAGGGTGCTGGTGACAGCAGCTGAACATGAGCCAGCAGTGCCCAGGGGGCCAAGAAGGCCAATGGCATCCTGGCCTGTGCCAGCAAGTGTGGCCAGCAGGAGCAGGGCAGGGATTGACCCCCTGTACTCAGTGCTGGTGAGGCCACACCTCCAATCCTGTGTCCAGTTCTGGACCTCTCAATTCAAGAAGGACATTGAGGTGCTGGAACATGTGCAAAGCAGGGCAACAACCCTGGTGAAGGGTCTAGAACACAAGTCCTGTGAGGAGCGACTGACAGAGCTGGGTCGGTTTAGCCTGTAGAACAGGAGGCTCAGGGGTGACCTTATAACTCTCTACAACTGCCTGAAAGGAGGCTGTAGCCAGGTGGGAGTCAGTCTCTTTTCACAGGTAACAAGTGACAGAATGAGAGGAAATGGCCTCAACTTGTACCAGTGCAAGTTTAGATTGGATGTGAGGAAAAAAATTCCTTATGGCAAGGGTTGCAAAGCATAGGAGGGAGGCTGCTGAGGAAAGTGGTAGAATCACCATCCACAAGGTTACTGTAGGCCCTTTCAGATAATTACATATTTGCAATTTACTTCTAAGAAGTAGAGTGAGATGCAAGCTGCCAACAGGATATGTATTGAAGTCTAACCTATTTTGGTTTTTTTTTATTCATAGACTTGTGCTAATTTTCTTTAACTTTTAAATGCAAGAGGTTTCATCATATACTTTCCCTTAATCACTGCTTAAATAGCCATCCTTATCAATAAGTAACAGAAGACTCATTTTTCTGCAGACTGAATATGTCTTCTTACATTATTAAGATATTCAGAAAGTTAAAATAGTAATACAAAATGTAGAAGTGAAAAGAAAAAAATTTTTTTTTATTATGGTTAGAGGGTAGCATTTCCCTAATAACACCATCATTAGGGTATAGTTCAATCAAAGTATTTAAAAAGATAAATTATTTGCTGCCTTTCTCCTCCTCCTTTAAGCTCACGACTTTTCTGTTAGTATACAAAAAGCCATGAGGTCATAAGAAGAGTCCTTACTCAAGTACAGGGAAGTAAAACTTGATGCTTTTTTAAAAGGGCTATTGGAACTTCACAGTATGCAACACATTCCAACTGAAGGCAATTCCACTTAGGCCAATAAGTGCAGCTCAAAATACATGACAATAGATTTCCTGTAGAATTCTTTGAGGGCACAAAGGTCTACCTTGTTGGTCAATAAGTCAGTGTTTTTAGTTGATGAGCTTTGATCTTCCCTGTAGGAATTTTCTTTTGTGCTTAATCTTTAATGCAGGACTCTACCTACCTAAAAATCAACACCTAAAACATTTCTTTTACCTTTAAGAGAAAAACAACAGAAGAAAAAACACAGCTGAAAACTGTGTTACTTGTTCTTTAAGGGTTCAATATTTAAGAAGTGACAGTTCTTTTAAATTCATTGCAGAAAATATTTAAAGATGCCTTTGGTAGAAAACATACATCAGGATAAAGAATTGTCCACTCAATATGATTTTCTGCAATAACAAATATTCTAGGAAGAAAGTCTTGGTCCAGACTGTACAAACATATAACATAACTATTACAAGACCTATCAGTTGACAAATAAAATATTGAAACTTAGAAGGAAACTAGCTAGTTAGTGTAAAGAGCCTATTTACAAGATAATATTCTCCAAAGACTGGAGACTTCTCAACCATGGGTGTCACTCAACAGAGAGGAAAACTAAATGTGCAGTAACTAACTCTAGTAACTAACTCCAGGAGGAGGCTACTGTAAGACCATTGTGATCTTCCAATATCCTACTCCCTCACCTAGCACATCATCTGACAATTTTTGCAGGTCCAGTAGATTCTCCACCAGAAATCCACTAAACCAAAATATACAAGAAGACAGACAAATTAAGACTTCAAATTTCCTGAAGTAAAGCTAGCCTTTTTTTCACACTTATATAAGCCCTTTCCTATCACAAAAGTGGTATTCACCTGTTCAGCCATTTCTGCAAAACAGATGTTCAATATTTTGTTTATCAAGTACACAGAATTCCAGCCTAACTGGAAGGTTTCATCTCTCAAAAATGAAATTGCTCAGTGACAGGGCTTGTTGAGACTAATAGCAATAGTCAAAAAATCTTACTTCAAGTTCTTTTAAAAGTCTCTTCTCTCGTTCGCTGCTGCATTTAAGTTCATTGGCCTGGCATCTCAGCACCTCATTACAGCCACTGTGTTCCACCTCCACATCTTTTAATTTCTTGCGTATATTTTGTAGTTCATTATTCAGCTGCTAGAAAAGATATAAGGCATTAAGAGTTACTTTTGCTAAAATAAAGTAGAAGGATCAAAACAGGAAAGAGTGCATCAGAACAGGTTAATAAAATCTAACACATTGGCATGTGTCAAGCATTTACCCAACAACAGACGTTCTTCATTCACCACCAGATAATATATGTTGGCTCACAAAACTCACTACAAACATGACCTTCTGCAGTAGTACTAAAATCAGAGCCAATTCTCCACAGGAAATTTTTCTCTAAAGTACAAGGCTGCTCTTCCAATCTGTTCTCTCTTGCAGCTCAATGGCAATGGTGGAGAGGGAAACAGTTAAGTGCATTTGATGAAATGACAGAAATTTTATTTAGAAGTTTGTTGTTATTCTAACTGTTAGAACTTCAAATAAAGTAATGAGACATATGTTGGAAGTTACTCCCATAGAAGAAATATTCTTAATTTCTACTATTCTGAGGACTTTTCTCAGAAACTGAATTATAAAATTAGTTACATGAACTATGAATTTCTTGGAAAGATAAAATAACAAAGCTCCCCCCCCCCCCCCGCCAATTTCAGCTTTTGGAATCTGAACCAAGACACAGGTTGGTGTAATTACTAACACTATTGGACTCAGCAGGTCTGTGGAGCCACTATTACAAAATCCTCATTCATACTACACCAGACATGGAATAAAGTAGCCAAATAATGAGCCCCCAGTAGCTTAGCCCATATTTAAGCTGGGGATTCCAGAGGCCTTGAAAAAGAATAGCTTTCGTCTAGTGGACAGGAGTAAGCTTTTCCATAACTAGCATCAGAAACAAGTTACAAATCCAGTGACTTAGCTGGAAGACTTTTTGAAAGCCAATTACTTTCTGTACAAAACACAGAAAGATTATCGTAAGTCCTCCTGTTCATTTATTCCTATCATTTATCATGGCAAGAGGCATTTTGTGAAAATAATAGTTGGTCTACAAATTCTGCTATTACTCTTACATCACATAATCTTGTTCCTGAAAATTACTAATCATAAGGCATCTGCAGAGCAGGGAGGAGAAGGAAAAGAAAATGAATTATTAATAAAGAACGATTCTTCGGAAGATTGAAATTTGACAGAACCATGTTTATACATGAAGATCAAAGAAATATGAGTCTTTTCCAAAGTTTAAAACAAATTTTAGAAGTTCTTCATGACTGAAGGTAGAAAGTTTTGGCCTCTTAAATATGACACTAAGGGATTCATGACTCCCTTATTTACATCTAGTGCCACTCCATTATCACCGACTAGTAACTGAAAAAATTAATTAATTTTCACTTTTTTTCATGTGGAGGCACTATAGTATGATTTTTTGGCGTTCTCTGACAAGATAAAAAGGAGCATGCTTGTGAAACAAGTGAATTAAAAAACAGGAACCTCATTAAATCAAAACCTTTCAAAAACAGAATCAAAATATTTCAAAAGCAGTCTACCTGGATATGGAATAAATTTAAGGTAATCTTCTAACTTTTCTTGTAATACCAAGACAATGGAGAGGTTTCTCCCCATCAGCATGCAATAAAACCAAATACTTTTACTCAAATTCACAACTATCATCTTCTCTATATTGGAAAAATATAGAAATATTTGTCTTCAGATTTATCTTCCACATATCAACAGAACTATGTCAAGACTTCAAAAACTGACACCAACAGTACATTAAGCTTGTGAAACAAGTCAACATGACTTCAAAATCTTGAAGCCTCTGAACTTTTCAGACACAGTGTAACTGTATCAGCCTGCTCCAGCAGTTACCCACACTTCGAAGGTTCAGAAGGAAACCTACTTCACCATGCGAAAAAAGAAACACCTTTATACATCCACGTGTATCTGTGTGTCACTCACACACTCACTATACATATCTCCTTATCAAAAATATGGCCGGTCGGTTGGTTTAGAGTTTGTATAAACAACACAATTTCACAAACAGTCCAAGGAAAAACTGAGTGCCTCTGTGAAGGAATACTATATTATGACTCACCACAAGATGATGCTATTGCACTTACTACTGAACTCCAACATCTTTTTCATGTACCAAACACAAGGCTAAGCACACTCAATATAGCACAATACAAAACTTCCTCTCTTAGAAAGCAGAGAGGATTACTTTAACTCCATATCATAGAGACACATTTTAGTAGATTAAATTGACTTCATTTCTATGCCTACCTGAGCATTTTCATAGCTAAGTTCAGACTCGTAGTTCACAAAGTGCAAGTTTAGAACCAGGATTTGACATCCAGGTTTAGAATCTTACTTCTTCATACATATCAAGACCACTTTATGTAGCTTTCATCTCATAACTCAAAATAATTACAAATTATTTAAAACAGGACTGTAAATACACAACACTAAAGACTGGAACACATTTGAAGCTTTAGTTTACACACCTAGACCCATCTGATATTTATCTGCCACGTTAAGTCAGTTAAGATTTCAAACAACAACTAAGATAGTCAAGTCCAGATTTAACATTCATGTATGTATGCTTTATTTCCAGGAATTTTACAACTATATGTAACTATAACTAGGGTAACGGGCAAGGGAACACTACAAAAACAAAGCAGAAAAATGGAACTATTTGCAATTGAATTAAATCCAAAAATTTTGCTATTCAAAGCAACACTGGTAGTTGACATCTAGTAATGAATCACATACTTTAGGAGAGAACAATTATATAGCTTTAGTACAATCTTCCAACCAAACCACTGCTTCTACAAATCACCTTCCACTTCCAAATCCACACACATTGACAAGGAATACAATGACCTGAGAAACCCACTGTTCCTTTTCATCTGAGGATAAACATCACTTCTAAGAGTACAGTATATTTCTTAAAACATCATTATTTTCATACAGTATTAAATACACTGAATAAACACTTCTAAACTCTATATACAAGGGATGAAAAGTCCCTTCCAAACGCTCCTCAACTAAGTCAGTGTACTGTTAGCCAGAACACAGAGCCAAAGCACCACTCTTAGCGTGCTTTACCCAGCAACTTAATAAGAAAACTGTGTCTAAGAGTAAGTTTCCTCATAGCCTAAACCTAACCTTAGGTTTTCAAGCATTGACTTTGAATGAAAACTGATTCATGTTTCTGTTGGTTTGAGAAGGATCTTAGGGTACAACCTGTCAATGAGTTCACATCTTCTACTCTGAAACCTTCTCTTTCTCTTCTTTTTTTTTTTTAACTATACATTTACAGTTCTCCCAATTAGTCTCTCAAAGTACTGTTCAACATACTGACAAAATTATTGAAAGGATAAGGGAATTTCCTTTTTATCCTTCTTTCAGAGAAAATTCAAATCAGTGGGGTCCTTTTCCACCATCAGATCTCCTATCATTAGGATAAACAGCACAATGCAACTCCTTTTGCAGTCCATGCATAGAAACACTATTCATCCACACACTGCCTGGGTGTCATTAGTGCACCACTCCTTCCAGACCTTGCCTTCAAACAGCTGAAGGATCAGTATACAGTACTTCTGAAATATACGTAATTTAGGGAGTGTCTCTGCCCTGTTTTTTTTTGTGAGCTGCTTCTACAGATGCCATATAGAATCTGAGCAACAGCATCCTAACAGGTAGGTCTGCTGTCAGAATTTGGCTATCAAGCTGCCAAGTAAATTTAGCATCATTTAGGAAGACTGGTACTGTCCCAGGCTTGGAGCTGACCAGCTGGAAAGACAGTAACCAGAAAATTTTCTACTGCTTGAGCAATGCCCATTCCAATTGAGACAAGTCTGTCACATCTTAGAAGGGACTAAAAGGAAGGAAATATATTAAAAAGTTAATCTTGTAGCAGCAATCTGTTCTCTGCATACATCATGCAATTCAAATGTCTATCAGCCTTAACAAAGTCTCTGCATACACCTCTTTTTATGAAGAATAACTACAGCTGAATACATTCTGGTTTTTCATCATGTAGTATTTTTACATGGGTAAGATACAACATATGTAACTTGTAATTTAAAAAGACAAAAGTATAATTGAAGTACAGTGGTGTAATTGCTTGTCTCCCTGTGAAGCAGACAAAAGTTAGGTATGTTCACTCAGCACTTCCACACCATAATGCTACATGATTTCTTCTAAACATATTTCAGTTTTGAATCACTTGACTGTCTAAAAAAGGTGTAAAAATAAGTTTTTACTTTTATTACTTTTTACACATTTAACAGCCAAAGGATATATAAATATCAGCATAAATCACGAAATACGATGAAATAAATTACTAAATAACAAAATCCCACACTGTAGAACAGATTATAATGCCATCTCTTATTATTAGGTGATTTTTATCTAACCAAATGGCAGAATTTCCAACTTCCAACAAATGCTTACTTTTCTTATGTGGTATGAAGTGAATAACATACAATGCACAGCTTGAAATCTCATCATCACTGTTCAGGTTCCCTGTAAGTATGTGGTCTTCATATTATACAAACTGTTTTCCTATTCACAGGCTATTGGATGTCATACTGGGGGAAGTAACAGGGAAATTGAATCGGGTGTGTTAGGCATCCTGATTTTACTGACTCAGTATCAAATATCATGACGGTGCAAATGGACTGTGCACTGGTAACTTCATTTTGGCGTTTACCATCAAAATCAGCCATAACACATTTCTTTAAAGCAAGAAAGACTGTGACATGCCAAGTGTAACTTAATAAAGCTATGTTCTTCAGAAATACTGTGCAGCATTTAGCTCCTTGGGGGATGTTTTCCTACATTAGAAAGACCACAATCCACTACACACTTCACACCAAAAAAGTTCCAGCCATTATGTAATGCAACTTTCCAACTATTAATACACCATACCAGTAAAATAGTTTCTACTTCATTTCTTTCTTTAAGAAGGAATACATATTCATTGTTATAAATTCTGCTGATATCATCCTTCGCCTTCGCAAGTCTCTGCTGTTCCTCTTCCCACTTCTGTTGAGCATTATGAAATGTTTCCTCAGTCTCTGTCACTTTCTGCTGAAGGTTTTCATTGAGTACTATTGTTTACAGAAAAAGAGAAAGAAAAAAGGTAGAAGCAGCATGGCAAAACATATCCAGAAAAAAAACCCAAACACATAATGATCATCAGTTCTTCTGTGTATTTTAATACCCAGTGGAACATTGCAACATTAACTCTCCAGCACTGGAGAGCGCCAACTTCTCTAAGAAGAAACCAGCAAATTTTGTGTTCTATCACATCTTTCCCACAAGAACATAGGAATATTTGACAGATTTTAAAAATTAAAACACTTTTTTCTCTTAGAAAAGGACAAAAACCTGAGATAATTCTTTGTAGATCCCTTCCGAATCAGCATATTCTGTGATTCCATGAAATTACATCTTTATAGAATGGAAGACTTATTTTCAGATTTCTATATTTTGCCAGATTATTTCCAAATAATCTTGCAAATAATCTGAAATAATATTTCATTTTTGATATAGGTATTAGTCTGTATAAATTAAATTTGAGCTCAGTTTAAATGACAGTAAAGATAGGCACCTGTTCCATGAAAGAGACTGTAGATAAACCTAAGGTACGTTAGGTTACTGCTCCTCAAGACATCTAAATCTTTAGCCCATAAATGACTTGAGATGGGGAACATTGTATACACACTTCAGTGAAAGCTTAAATGCCATGGAAATCTCATAACCTGTAAGCATAACCTTCATAACCTTTATAGGAGAAAATATTTTACAACAGCTTTTTACTTTACTGAATACAACTAGCTGCATTGGCATTTAAGTCATCACCACTTTGCAACAGGATTTTATTTCAAATCCCTCCCAGTTTTCTGACATTTCTTCCTAGTCAGAAAAGAATGAAATGAAGAGAGCACATTAAGATGACACAGAGAATCAGTGGACACAATGACAGAAAAGGACTGCCAGATGGCAGAAAATCAACCCTGAAAAAGAACAGCAGAAAAAAATCTGGAGCAAACACTGAAGCGTACAAGGCACTAATGAAGCATTCTGCCTGAGAAGTTATGCTGGGATCATACCAAAGCACCCTCTGAAGTGAGAAAGACTCCAACTGGCAAAGGAAAAGAAGCAGAAAATTGCTAATTGCTAAAAAATTAAGCAGCAGAATTATAATTTGGTTTCTATGACACTTGTCACAGACATAAAAAGTTTGAGAAATTTCAGCCAATAGAATTTGTTGTCAATTGACAGACTGCAAATTATTGACTATGGTATTGAAAGAAACTAACACACATGTGCATTTAAGAAGACATCCCTTGCCTCTGTAAAGCCTCTCCTCTCCCCTTTTTGTTCTCCAGTCCCCTCACCACAGCCTCACAGTCCAGTCCATTCAGAAAAGTGACAGTGAGCCCAGCAGAGTAGGTTTACTGTGCTGTGGTTCCGTCCTCATCAGCCTCTCCTGAAACAGGCCTCTTGGTACCTGCATGGCATGACTCTTATACTGGCAAGGAAACCAGCACACATGAAAAGAAACATGAATTTGTTCTAGGTGAGAAACTAGCAATTCAAATCTTCCATTTGTAATCACAGAGAAATTTCCAAAGGGGAAAAAAAAGCTTTTTTCCAGATTACAATCCTTAAGATTCATGATTTTTCATGTGCTTGCAATCCCTAAGATTTTTGATTATTCATGTGTTCTCCAAAGGAATGAAAGTTCAGCTTTCCAAACATCTTAAAAATACTGGTTACTTTAAGTACTAGCAAGATCCAGACTGTTTTGGTTCTTGGAAGGCTAAAATCTTCGAGGAGTACTCCAAACTCTTCACTGAATATCAACAGCTCATCAAACTCACAGATACATCTTCTGTACTAGATGAAATAGATAGAGTAGTTTAGGTAACTAAAAATACACCT
This sequence comes from Zonotrichia leucophrys gambelii, assembly GCF_028769735.1. NCBI lineage: Eukaryota > Metazoa > Chordata > Aves > Passeriformes > Passerellidae > Zonotrichia > Zonotrichia leucophrys. The sequence continues at coordinate 43,512,610 of NC_088200.1, read as the reverse complement.
CATTTCCTTGTAAGAATGAGAAATCTTTCTGCTAGAGGAGTATAAAGGACATCTGAGTTTCTGAAAAGTAGCAAGAAATAAAAAGTCTACGTAAAAACCTTCCACATACTATTGTCATAACACACATTACTATTAAAAAAAAGAAACAAAAACAATGAGAAGAAAATAAACCAGACATGAACAATAAAAATCTTGACACATTTGAAAACATGAAAGGAAATACACGTATGATGAGAACTTCTGGAAAAAAGCTGCTGGAAATAGTGCAAACAAATGAGCAGGAGTTAATTTTTCCTATTCTTTTTTCTTCCTTTTTTTTTCCCTCTGAAATGGAAAAGGAAGAACTACTGGACACAGGGATAACCTGGATGTGAAGATGATTACATGTTTACATGATTACAGTTCTATCAGCACAGCACTGAAGGAAGAAATATCAGAAGGTGATGGGAAAGAGGAAAGAAGGGTTGGAAGGGTTAGCCAGTAAATTCTAATCCACACATGAGACAGTAAGAGCTTTGTGAACTCTTATGAGTTTTCAAAAGCAGATGGAAAAGAGATGGGAAGATAAGACAAATTCAAGAAAAACAGCAATAAACTAGAAAATGTAATTAAGTCCCTGCTTCTGACTTACCTTAATGACATGAAACAGACTTAGCTTTTATTCCATCTTTACTTCTTTGAAACTTACCTTGCAGTTCCACAAGTTTGTTTTTTGCATCACTTAATTCTTCTTCTGCCCTACACATTTTCAGACGGGCACCTTTTCTGGCAACTGCCAATTCATACTCCAGACCTTGTCGAATGGCCTCTCCTCTCTCAAATTCTGACCGTAATTTGATTATCTGTTTTTCATAGCTGGACACCTAGAAAATAAATTTCACAAAACTGTTAACAATGTTCCCTTGAAGATGTGCAATATGTAACAGAAACGCACCAACAGAATACTTTTTAAAGATACTTGGAATCACATCCACAACTGCCATCCTATTCCACTTGAATTTGAAATACAATCTTGCAACTGCTTGCTTATGCACATTTTGATACTGGTTTTTGTGAACTGATCCTTTTCCCAGATGAATTTCATGTACCTTAAACATACCTTTCCATTTTTCAAAAACGATACTACCTTAAAAAAAATTTAGCATATATTACCATCATCTTCCTGCACCTCAGAGGAAAAAAATGCCATAAAGAGAAACATTATATTCCAGACGATTTTCTGGTAACATTCAGAACAGTCATATTGGGATACTAGACTACCAGACATCTAGTAACTCGCAAATACACATACAAGCAAAAAATTCAGTCCAATAGTGCTCAGTAGTCAAACAGATGCCTTTAATGCTAAAACACAACAAACTAAGAATAGAAAACGCTTCCAAAAGGGATCTTATACAGGCTGAGAAACAATCTTTGCTGTCAAAAACTGGATTCAGAAAACCAAGTTCAAGACATTCCATCACAAGAAGATGGAAAGTAAGATACATATTACCTCAGAACATCTACAAAGTAGCAATATTCTTATAAACGAGAACCTCACACATGGGAAATCACCCACATTACAAAGGATTTCTTTGATGTTGTTGCAGCAAACTAGTACTGAAATGATGTAGCATTAAGAATATACTCAATTAATCTTTTCTTTAGTCTGAATGTCAATTCCCCAACTAACAAATACAGGAAAAGGTGGGTGCTGAGTTGTAATCAGTATATTGCTGCTAGGCACAGTCCCCACATTTGCTTCCCACAGTCTAGCAGTTGATAATCTAGTTTAAACTATGCTGCTGAAGAAGTATTATTACTACTGTAGGTAGCAATTCTGCTCTAAGCAATCTCCCAGGAGAAGTTGATGTGGATGCTCATTCATCTGGTTTTGGCTAAGTACAGCCAATAAAACAAGTTTGTTGTTCCACGTACATTTATTATGTGGGTATGTACCCAAAATAAGAGAAGCCTGCTTGTCCCACAATGACTTATTCTTGTGCTTCAGTTAAATTGCTATTTTCCCACTGGCTAATCAACTGTGGTGTCATTGCAAAAAATAGATCCATGGAACTATCTGGATTAAAACAAACAAACAAACAAACAATCTCTTACTTTGAGCTCAAGGTGCACAAGAGTCTTCTGCACTTTGCTGTTGAGAAGCGCTTGAGTTACCTACCTCACCTTTAACTATTAACAATAACAGCAGAGGTGCTAACAGTTATCTATGAACAGACATGAGAAGTCTGTACAGTGATACCTTTCTTCATATTTTCCAGTTACAGACTATGCTTTTGATCCACCATCTGAGAATATTACTTCAATGAAATAAGATGACATTTATTCCAAGAGTAAAATAAGGCAAGTGAAAAAGACATCCTTACTTCTTGATTGTGTTGAATAGCCAAGTCCAAATTTTCTTTTTTAGCTTGAAGAAGTTTCCATTTCAGACCTAAAACAGCATCCAATTCTGGTTTATTGCTCTTCTGCAGTAGCTCACATTCCTCATTATGTAAGCTGCAAAATAGTATTGTTTTAAAGAAAACATAAGCATTCCTTGTAAGTTTTAATGTTCCCTTATTTAACTGTCAGATTGTGGGACCAAAGCTGTATACATTCACTTAAGTAAAGCTATGCCTACTGTTGCTTATTATGCAAATTTTGAGAGATGTAAAAGCAGGAACTTACATTAGATATGCACTTTTAAATTCCGTAAGTCGATTTAAGCATTCTTTTCATTATTTTTATTATTGATCCAATAAATTTCCAGGATGATTAAAAACATCATTTCAATAATATATATTAAAATGACTAGCAAGTTTCTGTCTATTTCTTCAGTAAGGCTCATTTTTTAACATGAATTACTGTCTCAAAAGCATCACTGTCATACAACAAATGCATAAATGTGGAATAAATCTCACTCTTCCACATTTTGTTTTCAAAAATATATACATCTAAACTACAAATAAACAACTGTTCACAAAAAAAAAAATAAACTAAAGGTGTTGTCCTGTAAAATACTCTGTTATTTCCACTACTTTTTCAGCCAAAGGAAAATCTACTTGGCAGGTAACAGGATTTGCCTCTGAGCATCACAAGCACTATCAAAATAACCAAAACAAACTTTTATGTAGAGAGTGAAAAATTAGTATAAAAATACATATTTAATTAACTAGCTAAATAATCTTGTAATCAATTATTATAACTTCAAAGTGGACAACTCAAAGTATTTCAGGAGCTGAAATTCAGCCTTCACATTATTTGATATACATAATTTTTCAAATTACTAAAGCTATGTAACAATGGCTCTACTAATCAGCTGTTCCACACAAAAGTGAAAGGGCCACTACATATGAATTAAACTGTAAAAAGAAACATGATTAAACTAAACAAAAAAAGTTGGCATCATTTCATGCAGAGCTGAAAATACTAAAATAGCTTACCTTGGTCTACATGAAGTCTTAATTAATTACAGAAAGAACAGTTTCATAAATTCCAGTATACTGGGTTTTTCTAAATAAAAAAATTATTGCTTTACTCCTAGATTTATGCACAGGCATCATTAACATTTTTCACAACTAAAACCTTTACCTGATGATATGTTTTCTCACATAAGCTGACAAACACAAATGTCATCAACAAGTGGAACAGTGTTCTAGATTAAATATAGCCTTTAAAGATATTAATAACAACAAATGATGAAATATCAGGTTTTTAGCTGCAGCCTATAAATACTTTATAATTTAATAAATTCTGTCAAATCTTCATTTAAAACCAAGATGGATTTCATCTGTGTGATCAGAATAATTGTATGTCATCAGTACTTGGTCCACAGGGTGTCATGTACTTAACACATTTTATATTTTTAATATATGTAGGAGAGAAAGATCATTAAAACCTACATGTACTGCAAGAAAATCACTGGCACATTATTAGCTTTCAGTATTTTCAGTATTTACATACCCAGAGGAACCAACACATCTCAAAGGGCAAACAATCAGTAAAATCCCATATCATTATTTTAAGCAACTCTTAGCTAATGCAATTAAGAAAATATGGTGGTAAGTCAGGAAGGAAGTAAAAAGAATCTGAACAGTGAGTGATACTTCTTCACTCATCCTAAAATCATGATCCAGACACAGGTGATAAAAAGGGGACCATTATAGGGATCCTTAGGTGCACAATTCTCCAGGTGGAAAACACTGAAGATGCACATGTAACATAATACGTATACAACTTTTATGTTTAGCAAATTAGCATATCTAACAAAAATCCCCAGTTAGAGATGTAAGTGGTAAGGTAATTTCCTCACAGTTCAATCTTCTTTGAATTCCCCTAATTTAGACAGGAACTAAATTTGATTTATGAAAATGTGTCTCGGAGACCTAGTTTCAACCTTGGTGTCCACAAAAATCTAACACTGGACCCCCAGGTTGGAGCTACTGGGAAATTTATTTTGTCTCTCCGTCTAAAAGAGTATGTAAAATGCTGCGAATACTATGATAGGCTACAGAGTTACAAATATATGTGTAAAGAATATACAAAGTATATAAAAGAAAAAAAAGGCAAAAATCAATTCGGCATCAAGAGCACCTGTAAACTGTATAAAAGGTTTGTTGTGGACATCATATAAAAGTTTGGTAGACCTTTATTTTCCCATGGCTGGGAAAAACAGATGAAAAGTAGGTTGTTTTATTCAAGGATTATACAAGAAGTAGCTATCTCAACAAAAACCAGCCAAAAACCTGGTGGCACCAAGATTAACAAAGTACCAGGTAGAGGGAAAAACAGGACCCGAACTGAAAGCTAGGGGTGACTAATGCAAAGAACAAGGATTAAAAAAAGGATAACCATTTTGATAGTTTGTGGGCAGCAGGGAGGTTCATTCTACTTCATTTTACTTACTTAAGCCTGATATTAAAACTTCTTGGAGAGCACGTGAAATGAAAGCAAGGGAACAAGTACTTTTTTAAAAGTAATTAAAAAAAAAACACCTTCAAATCATAAAGGAAATTACTTTGGTTATTATGACAATCAGCTCTTAATAAAGCTCTTCCTTTCAATTCTTCTATTAATTATGCAGGAAAAAAAAAAGAGTGTACTGGACATACCTGCACAATAAAACTTACTCAGGGAAAAATTTAACTATGTGCTTAACTGGACCAGTAGTGGGAAAAAAAAACCCACTACAAAAAAAGTTACATTGATACCACAATAGCAAATTAGGGACATTATAGAAATGAAAAATGTCCATAAGAGCATGAAGACAAACAACATAACTGTAAGTACCAGGGTAAAAAAGCATTGAAAATAACTTCTTACGCACAGCTTCTAAACTTACAATATTATTAGCAAGAACTTAAAAATACAAAGCAGAAAAGCCAATTTTTGTTCTCAGTATAGAGCAAAGTCAGCAACTTAAAAAAAAAAGACAACAAAACTGCAGAATATTATTATGTTACCACTTCACTAATTTATTACTTAAATATTTTCAAATAAAATAAGAATTCTCCTTTATTAGCCACCTTATTTCTGTGGTATTTTCCTTAATCCTCACAGCATCATCAGCACATGCAGTAAGTACTTTATGAAAGCCTATACTACCAACTGTAGAAGAGTCTTTCTTCCATATTCATTTACCAGTAGAAGCGCTACAAGCATAAAGTTCTTGGAAGCTTAAGTCACAAAATCAGGCAAAATCCCCGGAAAGTTTGAAATCATGTGTGATTTTCATTCTAGTAGGAAATCAGAGACTGCTTTGCACTTCGTTTTTCACATATTAATAGTTTGTTGATCATTGGTTTTGAATGAAAACACATATTTTACGAGCTAGACCTTTTATCTAAGACACTATTTTTGGTAGTACTTTAAGACTCTTTAAGAAAGCATATCAGCAAGTGAAACATCTTTTGAGTACTACAACACAGAATGCTCAAAAATTCACACTCACTTCACAAGTCAGCTAATTACAGTCAACAAAGAACATCACAGGGAAACAGTTTTCACTAGCTTGTCTTCCATATATGGCTGAAAGTGTAATTTTGTATCAGACAAACTTTCTTTCACTTACCATGTAGCAGTGTAATTATGCTAAACTTCTTCAGTTGAAGAAGCAGTCTGTAGCCTGACTTCCTAACCAAAGTATCTATTCACTGAATTGTGCTATTTCTATACAACCAGCAGGTTCTTACAATCAGATTTTAAATTGTGACAAATAGCTCTCTCAGTTAAGATCAACAGAATGAATTAAAGTTTACTTTAATTGTGCCAAAGATCAAACACATATCAGGTTTAAAAAACTAAGAGCCATGTGCCACACTTATAACCAACCCCTACACCCACAGCTACTGTAGAAAACCCTTCTGGAACGCCACAACATTGTTCCCAAATGGAGACAAAAACTACCTCTGTCATGTCTCCTATACCCCTGTGAGAATTCTTGCACATCAGATGGCCAGTATGCACACCTGCAATGATGGAGTGACTGCTGCCAAAAATTCAAGAAAATAATAAACTCCTTGACAGCAATGTAATATTAAGAAACAGGCATTCTTTATTCAGCCAGATGCACAAGTAGTAGCTCCTCCTACACTCTTGCATGCTGAGTATAGTAAAATTTCTGATTATACACTGTATTTTACATACATATTCATTGATTGTGCCAGAATAAAAATACACATGTCCCAGAATAAAAATACACAAATTTACTCATTATCATTTAAGTATTTTCGCTCTCCTTTAAGCACGTATTCCTCTGTCCTGGGGGTCTCTCTGGTAGCCCACAGTGGTCAGGGACACCAATGTTACAGCTGACATAGTCAAGCTGGCAGGGCACTGGGTGAACTTCCAGTTCTCCTTCTTACACAATGGGCATTGTGCAGTTCCACAGACCAATAGTTGTGGGAGAACAACCACTGTGTTAGCTCACCTGGTGTAGACAATTTATCGCCCAGTAACATGACAATATCAGTGGACAAAGGAAGGGCTACAGATGGCATTTATCTCGGCTTCTGTAAAGTCTTTTGACACAGTCCTCCACAACATCCTTCTCTCTAAACTGGAGAGCAATGGATTTGATGGGTGGACTCATTGCTGGTGGATATGAGAACAGCTGGCAGTAGCATCCAGAGGATAGTGATTAATGGCTCAGAGTCCCAAAAGAACAACAATGACAAGTGGTGTCCCTCAGGATCCATACTGGGATCATGTTATTTAGTATCTTCATTAATAGCACAGACAAAGGGATTGACTGCTCTCTGACCAAGTCTGCTGATGACACCAAGCTGAGTGGGGCAGCTGACACACTTGAAGGACAGGATGCCATCCAGGGGGACCTGGACAAGCTCAAGAAGTGGGCCCATGGGAATCTCAGGAGGCTTACCATGACCAAGTGCAAGGTGCTGCACGTGGGTTAGGGCAAGGCCCAGCACCAACACAGGCTGGGGATGAACAGATCAGAGCCCTGGGGAGAAGGATTTGGGGGTGCTGGGGGATGAGAGGCTGGACATGACCCAGCCATGGGCACTCCCAGCCCAGAGAGCCAGAGGTGTCCTGGGCTGCATCCAGAGCAGCGTGGGCAGCAGGGCCAGGGAGGGGATTCTGCCCCTCTGCTCTGCTCTGCTCTGCTGAGAGCCCACCTGCAGGGCTGACCCAGCTCAGGAAGAACATGGACCTCTTGAACATGTCCAGAGGATGCCCAAGAAGTTGATGAGAGGGACAGAGCACCTTTCCTGAGGTAAACTGGTGCAAGGCTGAGGGAATTGGGTTTGTTCACCCTGGAGAAGTGAAGCTTCAGGGTGACCCAACTGTGGCCCTCCAGCACTTGAAGGGAGTCTACAAGAAAGATGGAGAGAGACACTTTACAATAGCATGTAGTGACAAAACAATAAAGAATGGTTTTAAACAGAAGAAGAGAATGTTTAGATTAGATATTAGAAAAATCCTTTACTGTGAGAGTGGTGAGGCACTGGAACCAATTGCCCAGAGAAGCTATGGAGACCACATTCCTGGCAGCTGGCTCAAGACCAAGGTGCTCTGTGCAATCTCGTCCCGTGGAAGGTGTCCCTGTCCAGAGCAGAGGGTTGGAATTCAAGGATCTTAGAGGTCTGTTCCAACCCTGGCCATTCCATAATTACAAGATCTAATAACTGTATTGACATGGTATAGCTTGCATATATCCCACCGTGGCTGGTTCTTTTTTCAGTCTGAATTACACAATTTCAGAGATCTAGAAAATAAACCACAAAAACCAAAACTATATTGCTAGACTAAAAAAACCAGAAATGAAACTCACTTTCTATCTTCTGTGACAGAGTAGTTGACTGGAGAGGATGAACTCATGATGGCCAATACACAGCTTTTCAAGCTGCATAAACCATAAACTCTGGAGAATGAATTGTTGACTGTATATACGTTTACTTGACAAGTTTCCAAGATGATTCTTCCATATCATAAAAACATTACAATCTGTAACAGAGACATGCTTTAATTTATTTGCCAACATAATGAAAGAATCATTTGTTAATACTCACAAGCAGTTAGAAAACAGTGTTACTACTATGTCATGTGAACAACTACCAACTATAATTTTACAGTTTTAGACATCTATGAGAATTGTACTTCTAATCCTTGAAGCTTAAATACTGTAGATCAATATATACATATATAGTAACATAGCAGAATATCTCCTGCCAAGGTTTTCAGAATATCAGTAAAAAGTATTTTGTTCCCACACACTGATTCTCTATCTTGTAAACATATTACAAACTCCATTTCTCTTCAAAATATTCTATTGAAGATAAAAGTGTATACCATGATTGAATGTACTACTGTGCTGTCTGATAACAGCCTTTAACACAAGTCTTCCAAGCGTTTTACAAACCTGGAATTTTCTATTTGAACATATTTTTATTGTATTAGATAAATTAGCAATATTTAGGACTAAACAGAAGGAATTCTAAATTGAACTGTAACTCCACTCATCTTTTGGAAAAAATCGTTAATTTAGTGTCACAATAAAAAAGAAATCAATATAGACAACATATTTATAACGCAATGCATGAAAAAAATTCCATTGCTTACATCAAGTTGTGCAGTCAACTCATTAAAGACCTCTTTTCATTAATTAAAGTAAGATAATATGAAATATAAGCTGTATTCAACAGTCAATATTGATGAGCCATAAAGGTTTGCTTTTGAACATGATAGCAGATGGACATCCATAATAAAGTCCAAAACAGGAAACTCACCTGGACTCCATTTTTACCATCCCTGGTTGGCAGTCACATGTCCACAGAATCATAGAATAAGCTGAGTTGGAAGTCACCATTAGAACTATCAAGTCCCAACTCCTGGCCCTGCACAGGACACCCCAAGAGTCACACCATGGGCCTGAGAGCATTGTCCAATGCTCCTTGAACTCTGTCAGGCTGCTGCTGTGACCACTTCCCTGGGGAGCTGTTCCAGGGTCTAACCACATTCACCTAAGGGTGAAGGACCTAGTCTGAATATCCAGCCTAAACCTCCCTGACTCAGTTTCAGGCCATTCCCTCTGTCCTGTCACTGATAATCAGAGATTAAGGATCAGTGCCTGTCCCTTCCCTTCCCCTTGTGAGGAAGTTGTAGCTGCAATGAGATATCCCCTCAGCATCCTGCAGGCTGAACAGACCAAGTGACCTCAGCCATCCCTCACAACGTTTTCACCAACCATGCAGCCCTCCTTTTAATGCTCTCCAATACTTTAATGTATATTTTATATTGTGGTGTCCAATGGCAGCAGTCAGTGTAATATATTAATATAAACTGATTTTAGTAATTCCAGTGGCTGCACTAGAAATATGGAGAAGAAAAAAAAAATTCTGCTTCAATCTATAATTTTAACAGAAGATGCAGCAAAAATGAACTTACTTCTAACAACTCTAAGTTTTTGGTTTGGGTTTTTTCTTTGTTTGTTTTGTTTTTATGGAAAAGCAGTATATTCATACAGAATAGCTACGTGTATCCTTTGTGATTTTTAACATCTACACACTGGAATTCACCTCGGTACATGTGTTCATAAAATTCAAAACAAAACAATTGCCAAGCAACTCGCACTCCTAGAAAAAACAGCATAGCTTATTTTTCTCATCTCAAATGAGAAAATAGTTGAAAACCTCATTTTCAAAGTATAGCCTGTAGTATAATTTCTAGACACATGTTAAGTTCCATTATTTGTGACTTGCCTACTGAAAACTAACTTTAGGTGAGAGAAGAAAATCTAGACAAAGTACTTGCAGATGAAGTACAAAGATGTATTGCTTCGATAAAAAAGAAAATTAGGTATCCTGGTATCAAGAAAAATTAGGTATCCTCTATCAATTGTTCCAAATTTTCAGCTCGCGTTAGTGGAGCTGAAAATTTGGAGCTGAAACCTTCAGACATAGCTCTGAACACTAAAAACCCTAGTTTTTTATACCACCCTTTTCTTAATATTTATTGCCAAAAGTATATATGTGGCTTTATACCAAAATTTGAAAAGTAGAAAATGAAAAAAAAAAGGTGCAATTAAATAGATGCAGCAGAAAAAAAAAAATCTGTCTCAAAATATAAGCAAAATCTCCTCTGACACATTCATACCACCCCGAAGTTTTAGAACTTTCTGAAATTACTTTTAAGTATTTTAATTACTTTGTGGGGGGAGGGAAACAGGGAATATCTAATGACTGCTTTCTGGGAACGCTAATGATCTTGAATATACAACATCCCTCTGGTAAGACACACATCCATTGTTTACTACCACACAAATGGATACACTCCAAAAGCATGCTATATCAATCAGGGGAAAAAACAATTGAAGGGGTGTGGAATGGCTCGTCAAAGCCCCACAATAAAACAAAATAGTAAGGAAGTTTTTGCTTGAGGACGTAATACATTAGACGGATGTTACCTACAAAATTTGTGGCATATTATTCTCACGAACTTTTGAATATGCTTTACTAGCTTTATGAAGGCCATTGATTTAGACTGGATGTGGGGAAGAAATTTTTTATTTTGAGGGTGTTGAGGCACTGGAACAGGTTGCCCAGAGAAGCCGTGGATGCTCATCCCTGGAAGTGTTCCAAGACCAGGCTGGATGGAGCTTTGGGTTAGTGGGAGGTGTCCCCTGCCCACGGCAATGAAATGGAACTGGAGGATCTCTAAGGTTCCCTCAGCAAACTGAATCTAACCAAGATGTACTAACTTGAAACACACCAAGCCAGGCGGAACTACCACATCTGTGCTGCAACTCCAAGAGCTCACCAGTTTCGGCTGAACGAACCACCAGTTTTCCACTAACGCGAGATGAAAAATTTTAAGCGAGCTAAAAACCAAAGTAGAGGCATCCCTTCGCACCGCTGGCCCCGGAGCGGCGCTGGCTGCGCGCACGCCGTAACGGCGGCTTTGGCGCTTTACCTGGCAGGAAGGGCTGAGGGAACAAGGTCAGAACAGAGCTCCAGCAGCAGCACCCCGGGGCCGCTCCGGGCAGCCGGGAAGGGCAGGGAAGCGCCGGGAAGGGCAGGGAAGCGCCGGGAAGCGCGGCGCCGCTCCCGGGTCCCGCCAGCAGGGAGGCGGCCGGCGCGGCGCGCCTCCGCAACGGCAACTTCCGGCCACGGCGCGACGTCATCAGCGGGCGGGCGGGCGGCGCGCGCGGGCTGTGGCGGGCGCTGCGGGCTCCGAAAGCAGAACGTGCGATAGGAAACGGGAATGAGCGCCTGGCGTGAGAGCCGGGCTCAGGGGGGCATGGCCTCGGGCTCGGGGCAGCACGCTGTTCCCTCGTATTATCAAGAGAAACCAACAGGGAAATGGTTTCGAGAGACCCTGGGACGAAAGTCACAGCAGGGAGGATGAGGGAGATCGTAACGAGGTTGGCATTGCCCTTCTGGTCGCCTCACTGTACAAAGGGAAAGGTTTATTTGAAACAGCTCCGCTGAGAATTTCAAGACCCAGGTGTAAACATGTATGATGTCAAACAGCAGCCGCATAAGCGACTGAGTGAATAAAATCCACCCCACCATATCCTAGAAAAGAGGACAATAGCAGTAATGTCAGTGGTATGGCCTTCAAGGTACAAATTGAAGTTTTAATAAAAATTAAAAAGCTCTGTAATATTTTCGCCCTCTGAAATAAAGACTCAAAACTTAATTTCTAGTCTCTAACTTGATTTCTATAATTGGCTTTTACTGATGGTTTTTGTGCTTCTCCATTGTGCAGTTATTGTAAATGCCTAGTGCCAAATGAATTAAGTTTTTTGCCCAGGTTCACAACAATAGATTTCATTATGTTGCAGTTCTTTTAATAACAGCATGGTTAGGGTTTTTTTGATCAAAAAATACAGAGTGAAAAGGATGTCCTCTCTGCTGTTGTCTGATGAGTAGTCAAAAATTAATATGAAAAATGGCCTCAGTTAATAAGTTATGTGATAATATGAAAGGAAGGAGAGATTTGGCATCATGTTTGAATAATGAGATAGGTTTTGGCAGTATAAAAACTTGGGAAATTCTGAACCAGTAGTAATATTGGCTTAACTGCCCCAAATGTCCCGCACACTGTTTTTTACATTGATTCACAAAAATTACTTTAGACAAATACTGTTGCTGCATGCATGTAGTTAAACAAACACTTTTCCTTCCTCTCACACTGAAAAATACATATCATATATAGAGTCATATATAGAATTATTTTGGTTGGAAAAGACATCTAAGAGCAAAACATCCTACCATTAGCCCAGCACTGCCACGGCCACCACTAAACCATGTCCCTAACTGCTGCATCTATATGTCTTTTAAATACCACCATGGATGGGGACTTTTGTCCCAAGTGGTCATTCATTTTTGCATAGGAAGAAAGTTTTTTACCTGTCTTAACATATTGATGACTTTCTGTTTTTTTATGAGAAAGTTGATTTCAGGGATATGACCATTGCCACCTTCAAGAAAATCGAACAGATCTGACTTGTTTAAGCCATCAGAAAAAAGCAAGAACAAAGTGGATAACATAGATGGTGTGAAATTTTACAGTTAAAGTTTATAAAACAACATTTTGCATTTAAGGAGGAGAGAGCCTAGAACAAATCACAACTTGCTCTGTGGCAATTGCAGTGGATGTTTTGGGCCTGACTTGAGTTTCAGTATCAAAACTGAAAGGGGTAAGATAATTCTTCTGACAAGGACTTACGTTTATGCTCAAGTGGCACAGAGGAGAGCTGGCAGAAAACTTACCTGTAACACTTGTGCATCAGACCACACACCAAAGATGGAAACTTGAGCATAAAATGGCTAGGTCTGCCCCTGCAAAATAGTGTAAGGAGTAATTTTTTGTGCCATACTAGGACTAAACCCAGAGAGGATTGACAGGCAAGCTAATTTTTGATGCAGAACTGGAATTAGACAGCAGGACAAGCAGGCCGTAAGAAAGAAGGTAGTGGGTTCATATCTGGTTCTGAGATCTTCACTTTGAAAGAAAGGTATTTGTGGGGAGGATGGCGCTGGCTGATGTGCTCACTAAGGAGATCAGCTGACAGAAACAGGAGAGGAGGGCACAGTGGCTTGAAATACTAGGTGAGGAGGAAGCTTAATGTGGACTGGTAAACAAACCAGGAGAGAATAGATATGGAGAGGACAAGGGGAGTAACATAATCTAAATTAGTAGCAATACTAGTTAGGAAACAAAACCAATCAATGAAACCAACAAAAAAAAAAAAAAAAAAAAAAAAAAAAACAAAAAAAAAAACAACTCCACCAAACACAGGAAATAATGGCGACTAAGCAGCAAATAAAGATTCTGTTACAGATTTAAGAAAAATCAAACAACCGTGAGTAGTTGTATGCTGGGGGAAGTCAGGATATCAAGCAAATAAGTGGCTGAGGAGTACCCGGGTGACACGGGCAGCTTTGCGTCCGGCAGCAAGAAGGGATGAAAAGCCCGGCAAGGGAACAGCTCTGTAGCAGAGCTCGTGGGGCGTGAGACACACAAAGGGCCCCGCGGGGACAGCCGCACTCGCCCGCTTTAGAAAGGAGATTGGGGCTCACTAACCACGCCAGCCTGTCAATGGCTGAGCAGGGCCCATTCCCCCGTGTGCCGCGATGCTCAGCTCGGCTCCCGCCGCCAGCCCGGCCGGGGGCGGTCCCAGAGCCGCGCCGCTGCGGCGGCAGCTCCTCCTGCTCCTCCTCCTTTCTTCCTCCCCGTCCGCCTCCGCTCCCTCCAGCGGCGTTCCGGCCGCTCCGCCCCCACCGGAGGAGGAACGAACCATTTTTCTCACTGCGGGGAGTGGGAGCGAACGAGACTTTTCTCATTCCTTTCTCCAGCCCTGCCTCGGGTCCGACGGTCTCTTTCCTCTCGTGGCTTCCCACATTTCTCCAGGCGTAGAGGCTGGAGCCAAGGCGTCTGTCTGAGGGCGGGGCGCTGGCCGAGTCCTGGCCGGCCCTCCTGATCTACCCCGCCGCCCCTGTGCGGCTTGCCGGGTGGTACCGGCCCGCTGGCGGGAGGAGGCGGCGCGGCTGTGTTTCCCGCGGCGAGCGGCGGGCTGGACGCCAGCGCGGTTGGTAGCGGTGAGTGCGTTACGGGCGGTGAAGCTGCAGGCGGGCGGGCTGGGGAGAGAGGGAGAGCGAGAGCGCGAGAGAGAGGAAGAGAAAGATGGGTCAGGGGGAAGAGGGAGAGAGCGAGAAAAAGGGATGGATGGAGAAGGGCGGGCGGAGTTTCTTTTCCGCGCGCCCCCTCCCTCCGCCCCCCCGGCCCCCTGCAGCGCTCTCGCGCCATCGTGCCCGCGTGCGTGAGAGGGCGAGCGGCCGGTCGGGCAGGGGGGAGAGCGGGACTGGGCGGCGGGCGGCTCTCCCGGCCGGGGCGGCCTGGCCCTGCCCGCGGGCGGGCCCTCACGCTGCCGAGTGCTCGGGGGGTCTCTTCGCAGGGGTGAAGGGCGGGCACGGCGCGGCGCGCTCCAGCCGGGGGCCGCCCCCCCCTTGCTGACGTGCCTTCTTGTGTTGCCCTTCTCTGCTCTCTCCCGCCCCGGTGTGTTTATCCCGGCAGCGAGTGGCACCTCGTGTGGCTGGCGGTGCCTCGGTGGTTGCTGGAGGCGCAGAGCCGTTCCCTCTCTGAGCCCGGCTCGCCTGGCGGCAACAGGGCGTCACGTCGGTGGGAAAACATGAGCCGAGATTTCAAACCCGGAGACCTGATCTTCGCCAAGATGAAAGGTTACCCCCATTGGCCGGCCAGGGTAAGGCTCGCCCTCCTCCCCCTGCCTCGCCTCCTTCTCTGCGGGGTGCGCTCCCACACCTGTGCTGAGCAGCGCCTTCAGCTTCGCCTCCTGTGGGGGAGGACACGGCTGGGCTCCCGGGGCTGCAAGCCGCTTTGCAGTCACATTGCAGATTCGTACCGTGAAAAGTAGCCCTCTCAAGCAGTCATTAGTTGTCCTAATTTGTGTAACGCGGCTTTACGGAATGAAGACTGCTGTATAGTAGGTAGCCTGACACTGGAGCATGTGCAGGCCCCTGGAGCTGTTCAATAACGGTGTCTCCAAATAACTGCTCTTGGCAAAAAAACCCCGCGAATTTATGGCAAGATTACTCCTGAATGGGCTATGTCTACTGCACCTGTTTCTGTTAAATAGGCTGAGTGTAAGTGGTAACTTGTCCAGTCCTTTTTTGTGTTCTCTGTGCTCCAGTAGAAAAGTCATGCAAAGTTCTGGGACATGCT
This sequence comes from Zonotrichia leucophrys gambelii, assembly GCF_028769735.1. Lineage (NCBI taxonomy): Eukaryota > Metazoa > Chordata > Aves > Passeriformes > Passerellidae > Zonotrichia > Zonotrichia leucophrys. The sequence continues at coordinate 43,496,923 of NC_088200.1, read as the reverse complement.
GTAGTTCTGGGACCACTGTTGGATGTGGGAATGGAGGTAAAAAGGTATTTATGCTGAGTTGTAAATTGGGGTTCTTTTAAAGTTTATTACACTTTTGGTAGTACTTCACATTTGGACTTCCACAAGTTATCAGGTCAGCATAAGGGTAGGAAGTCTTCCTGTTGCTTTTTCTTAAGGATGGGCAGTATGTGAATGAAATTGAATTGTGTCTTTTACCTGTAACACGTTGTAATTTCTCCTTTTAAGAGAAGTGGTCATGTGAAAAGTATCTCCGTAAACTGAAAGTAATGTAATTTTCTATTGTTGCTTATACTGGTTTTGATTCTGCTTTATTTTTTTACATACTGTTAAAAAAAGATATAATTTCCTGATTTATTTTTCTGTAGCTTTTTTTTATTCCCATTTTAATGCTTAATTTTTTTACATATTTCCCCCTAAACTGTTCTTGTCTCTTACTTCATTTGAACTATAATAGGCTGTGTTTTTCCTAGGTGGATGAAGTTCCTGATGGAGCAGTAAAACCACCTATGAATAAAATGCCTATTTTCTTTTTTGGCACCCATGAGACGTAAGTACTTTATATTTCAGGGTTATATTTTTTCATTTTAAAATGCTGTGACAAAAACTTATCTTCTCTGAATGTAGTGTATTTCAAGCTATTGTATTTATCAGCACGTCTTCCAAAATTTATCTGTTTTGTCAACACGTGATTCTGTAAATTTTACTTAAACTTTTCAAGTGAATGGTAGACCATAACCATGTATGCTTTGCTCATCAGAGGAAAAAAATTGTACCCACAGTGATGTAGCTGATTGGTTTTCCTTTTTATCTGTAATGAGTTTAATTATAGTCCTGTATATTGTCAAAATTCTTAGTACTATATTCTCAAAGAAAGTGCAATAGACAAAATTTGAGAGATGGACAGATAATCATGTACTGGAGTTGTTTTTATGATTTGTTTTTTTTTCCTGATGAGGTTTTGGGTTGTGGATGATCTTATGTTTATGAGATCTGGAGACAGAGATCAGGAAATACAGTTAGCTTCATACCTATCAACATGCAAAATACAGTGTTTTGTGGTGATACAGTATTTGCTTTGAGAGACTGTATGTCTTCCACTGCTGAATTTAATAGAAAATATCCTGGGGTTTATGTAGTTATCTGTTTTTGAAAACTACTCTGTTGCTTTTTGGCATGACTGGTTGGGTTACTGTAGATTTAAGGCATCATCAGATTCAGTGCTCCATTTTTTTGTTTGAGTTGCCAAAAGAAACCAAAGCAGTTTAAACCTGTATTAGTGTGCTTTTAATTCTTCTGTTTTTTCTTTAAAAAGTGGTAGATTTAATTTGAGTGCAAAAGTTGTCCATTTCTCTCATTTCGTGGAAGGATCTTACTTTTTTTCATCTTATTAAACTGATTGAAATTGCTTAATATGGTACTTTGTATCCATCTTTAGCAAGTAAGTATCTTGCTAAGATGATACATGGTCCTGTTGAGTTAAAGAGTAAGCATCCCCTGCTGCTGGCATTACTTGGTATTACTTTTCTTAAAAAGCAATTTCTGTGATGAAAAAGATACCTATATGCTTGGATCATGTATTTTTTTTTTTTTAGCTAATCTCATCTTTCAACAAATCTTTCAATTATAAATTTTTTTTTGTTTGATTGGAGTTTTTCTTTGTGTGTAATTTTGTGGGTTAAGAAGAGTTCCTGGAATTCGATTCAAGGTTGCAAGGTTTGTCTTGTCCATTGTTTTAATTATCATTTAAGATGTGTTAGGTTTCCTTTTTTTTTCTTAAATTTTTCACGCAACAAAACTTTTTCTTTGGCAACTGCAACACAATACTGCTTTGGTTCTGTTGTTGGTGTTGTTGCTCACCCTTCACCCCTGCAAAGAGACCCCCTGGGCACTTCCTGTGTCATTCTGGATTGCAGTGGGGTTTTGGGCAGTTCCAAATAAGTTTGGGAATGCAGGTTGAATGTAAGGAAGACAGAAATAACTCCTCATCTAAAGGCTTAAAAACACCTCAGCAAGTTTTGAGAAGTTTTTTGTCCAACTTCAGATTTAGCATCGGGCTTTTAAGAGGTGTTTGGGTTTGAAAGATCTGGTAATTGGGGGCTTAATGTGTGAGTAATTTGAAATGGCTGTTCCTCACTCTGGTATAGTTACTAAATAAAGTTTTGCCACAATCTTGTTTTTGTTAGGCTCTAGGTTCTGAGTTACTACGTGTCAGAAATCCGTGGAATACCAGAGAAATGTTTTGCCTCTGTTTCACACACATTGCAGTGTATGGTGTTCCATGACCCAGCTGTCGCCTGGTGTTTGTTAAGCATGTTACTTATCTTAAGATCTGTAGAGTTATGATAGGTGAAACTTTTCAAGTTCTTAGTCTCACTTACTCCTTACAGCAGATACTTATAAATTACAATAGGAAGGAACTGTTTGGGTGACAAAGGAGACTGGTGTTCCATGGCCTATCATTTTGTTTAGGTTTTTAGCTATAAGTAATGACTTCAGTGATCCATCAGGAATTATGTAGAGTTAACAATTTCTTGTACTTTTTTCTTGGGAATTAAAGTAAATTTGGTAAACTTGTTGAGTGCTGTGCTTCTCACAGTTAAGATTTACACATTGTGCAAAGTTAGATACTCTTATCTTCAGCATTTTAGTAGGCTGTGTATGTATAGCCTATCATACTGTAAGTAGTGGCAACTCTGAAAACTCACATAATCACTTTATCATGCTAAAAACTCCTGTGTAAAGGATGACAGGATTTCAGGCTGCATGGTTGGTTACAGCAGGAAAAGGGAACTATAGGGGAAAAGGAAAGCAATACTGGTTTGGGAATAATTCTTATTTGACTTCTAGAAATATTATTAATTGAGTTTATGAAGTTACTGTGAGTAAGTCTTAACCTGTACTTTGCATTTTTTTGTTTTCTCTTAAGTTTTGTAAAAGACCCAACTGAATGTGTTTCTATCTAGGAAGAGTAATAAAATGAATACTATTTAAATAAACACTTTATTTGAATATGTTGTGGCAATAGATCATATCAGTACAAATTTTGTTTGGTCACAGACAAACAGGTCACACTAAACTCTAGTTTCTGGACTGTCTGTGTTGGGGTAATCTCTTTTCATTCAATTTTTCTTGTCCCTTTTTCTTCATTGGTACATGAGGACTAAAGTGCAGCAGCCTAGTTAGCTTCATTACCTTTTCACAGTAGCTGTTCTCAGGTGTTTTTCAATGCCTGACAATATGGGCAGAAGCTTAGAGACTGGAAAAATGCTTACTTTTAGAGAATAGGGAAGAAGAGAGGCAATGTTTTTCCTATTTTTGTCTCTCCCCGTTGCTCTATCTGCCTACCCATCTTTTGGTCTGGGTAAATAAGCTTGGCAGGTGCACATTTCCCACACTGGCTGAACCCTCTCTAACTGTAACTTGCCAAGAGGTGGGTGATTTGCAGTCTAAGCTGAATGGCTTACTTAATACTTTGTGCATATAGATGAGTCTTTACAACTGGAGTAGAAAATGCTTAAGCTTTCAGTGAGAGTCTATGTTTTTTCTCTTTTCTCTCCTCCTTTTATTGGGGTGTAAGTCTGAGGTAGCTGCTTTTTTTTTAAGGATAATGAAGGAAGTAGTGGCATGGAGCTTAGAAGTATCTGTTTTAATTTACCATGAGCTGGTACTTCAGAAAGCAAGTATCTGCAACTTTCAAATAGTTGGATGTAATATAATTACAGTAACAACAATGTCTAGGCATGGATTGAAACTGAGAATGTACTACCAAAGAGTACATTTTTCTGTTAGCAGCAGGTAGATTGGTCCCTGCTGAAATCCTAACTACAAAAGACCATAATGAAATAGTCTTTGATGCTCTTCAGCATAAACTATAATACTGGTTCTCAGTATTCCCTTCCCTCAGTAAGGAGGGAAGTCTCTATTTGTGGTGGTAGTTATGGAGACCTTGGCATGTTGCAGGCCAAAGTTTAGAAAACTTAAGGACTCTAGTAGAATAGCTGTTATAGTACTAATGACTTTAATATTTAATAATACTTGGTGCTTACTTCTTTGAAAAAATAATGAGTTAAAATATAAATTTTGTTTTTTCTTTCCTTAAGGGCATTTTTGGGGCCAAAGGACATATTCCCTTATTCAGAAAATAAAGATAAATATGGCAAACCAAACAAAAGAAAGGGTTTTAATGAAGGGTTGTGGGAAATTGATAATAATCCCAAAGTGAAATTCTCTCATCAGCAGGTAAGCTATGCAGACTCTACAAATCTTTGTTGCTTTGGGTGGGGGAGGAGGAGAAATGTACGAAGTGTTTTCCTGACACAGAGTAATGACTTACTGCTGCTGTTTAACTGCAGGTTAGACAAAATTTAAAATAAATACTGTTTGTGTTTGGTGTCTTTTATTGATAGGATAAGAAGAGATGGGGGTTGTTTAACTGGAGATACATACATACTTACAATTATATTTATATTCCTGAAATTCCTTTGTAATTGTGTGACTGCTTGAAAAGTGGTGGGTTTTTTGGGGTCTCAGTCACTCTGCCATGTATGTTCTAAAACCAATTGCCTATGCCCACAAGTATCCTTGTGAGATTGCAGTACACACTCTCCCAGTGTGCAGTATTTTCATTCTAGCAGTTGGAGGCAATGTGATGTTTGCCTTTTAGCCCCTGTCACGTGACTTAATTAAATTTTTGTTCATCAGTAGTTCCTTGTTTCTTGCCCATTTGTAAAAGTTCCAAGCTTAAACCAGAGCTATACAATGCTACCCATAAAAGGACCCAAATTTATTATGAAGACAAATTCTCATGCTCATTTTTTCTTCACTTGCTCTGGACATTCTGTAAGCTTTTAGTTTTTTTGCTATGTACACTGAATGTATTCTGACCTTGGCTCCATTGGGTCTTCGAGGCAATGCTCCAATAATAATAAAAAGAAATGCTATCTTCTGTTTCTATTTGCTGTTTTTTCACAACATGCCAGGTTGTCATTGCAGCACCAATTAATTCCAGCTTCATACGATACCCACATTACTGTGTTTCTAGTTTGAAGGAGAACATGGATAAAGCAAATGGAAATAATGCAAATTTGCTTCTGAATTTGTCATTCAACTGCAAAAAGGTTTACTTTTGATAGTCTTCTCCTTCTACTCTGTGCTAGGCATTATTAAAAGCAAGTTTTACTTGAAGTGATTCAAACCCTTTAGCCAGCTTTTGGTTTATTTGTGTGTTGTCCTTGTTGGTGCTGATAAAGTACATCTGTAAAAGGCTTTATTTAACAGCTAAGGTTTTTTTGAGGAGTAGGACTTCTGGTTATTTTAAATAATGGAAAGATTGGATGTTTATGTATGCAATGTCCTGATTTCCCTTGGGATAGAGTTAGTTTTCTTAGTTGCTGGTGCAGTGCTATGTTTTGCATTTGGTGTGAGAATGCTGTTGATAACAGTGTTTTAATTTTCACTAAGTAGTGTTTTCCTTGTTTAAGAGTAAACACTTTTTAGCAACAACTAAAACATCTGTGCGTTTTGAACATAATTCTCATACTAAATCCAAAACACAGCACTGTACCAGCTAAGAAGAAAATTACCTCTATCTCAGCTGAATCTGGGTCTACTGGGGAGTTTATGGGGAAGCTGGAATTTGTTTTGAGGGTGGCAGAGTGCCTGAAATCAGCTTCTGAGGTTCTACCATCTTTGCCAAAAAAGGGTATGGAATAGGCAACAAAGCATTCAATTTGGTGTAGTTTAGTCAGTTGACAAACACTTTTTGTTACTTCTTCTGGTAACAAGAAAGAAGGACAAAAAAATGGAGTAGGAGAAACGTGCTTCCCTCCGGGCACATCTACTATAGCTTTGTTGGATCCCAGTGTCCTCTCTGGACATTTCAGTGTGCTCCCTGGTAAGACGGTGGTATAGGAGGCAGTCAGGTATGAGGTGGTTACTTTGTTTTTGGTGTTCCTTGTTTCTTACTCAGCAGGTGCAGTGTGGGCTCCTCTATGGCCTTCAGCCTTACCCCGATGTGTACCTTGTGTCTCCTCTCTACCACTGCTTGGCATTAAGAGAGCTTCCATGTCTCACCATCCAGGAGCTGCTATGACACCACCTGAGCTGGGGCTGACACCCTCTGCAGCAGACAGCTCCAGTGATCCCAGTGGGTGCCCTGCTGGCTCCCTGCACTCACCACACTCACACAGGCAGACAACGTTTCCTTTCTGGCTGCACCCGGAGTTTCGTTTAGCAGTCTCAGACATCTGGGTCCATAAAATAATTTAATCATTATGCAACTCCAGAATAACAGCTTGAGTTGGGTGTTGCCTAGGAGGGATCCTGGACAAAGGAAGCCCTGGACATTTGTACCCTCACAGGCTAAGCTTGGAAACTGTTGGGTCTTTTAGTTGAGTCCTTAGTTCCTGATGTCTCTGACTTTCCACTCACCTGGCTGGCTACTCTGCCCTTTGTATGCAAAGTTCAAGATCTCTGGTCTCCAGATCCTGCTGTTCACAGCTCAGTCTGCAATAACATGAACTACTTTCACTAAATGTAGTCCTTAACTTCTCTTTGGCTTAGGCAGTGGCTTATGTGTCTCTTCTTTCATTGTCCCTCCTTGACTGGCATCTATTTTGCCTCAGAACTCCATGTGCCCTGTGCAGGCATCTTGTTCTGTGCACAACCATCCTTCTATCCCTCTCCCCTTTCTCCCATTGCTATTTGGGTGAAAGCACCATCTGTTCCCAGGTGAGGTGGGATGTTGAAGTGGGGCAGTTCATCCTTTGCCAGCCAATTGTGATCAACTCCAGGCAGTGATGGACTTGGTTCCGCCCATGTCGCTGGCACCTGCCCACAAGCATGAAGGATGTGCATAGTCAGTGAGGGATCTTGAAAGGGAAGGCAAGCAGTTGCTTATAAAAACTGAGAGTAAAGTAACGTAGATGCTGATGAGTAAATACTGTTTTCCCAACAATATCTTTAAGTGGAATAATGTATTATGGCATGCTAATATATTGCACTACTCAGTGCATAGATGAACGGACGCATTTCTTTAGCTGTGGTCTTGGTTGCGACTGTATCTTGGGAAGAGTTGTATGTTTTATCTACATACAACTCTTTGATTTTAAAGATTCTAGAGCAAAGTTACACACTTAGAAATAGCAGGGAGGACAGTTCAGGAGCCAGAGCTTAAAAATTTAGGATGAGTAAGAAATTTTGTGTTCAGGCATGTAGCAGGTATGGTCAGAGGGAAGTGGGTGATCACGTGAAGGCTTAGGCAAAGTTGAACTTTTAATCCGAATACAAGATGATATTAGAGGAGCAGATTTGTCGGCTCTTAGTGTCTCCATACTAAGGCATTCACTTGAAATGTTTGTTTATTCTTTTTTTTGTCTTTTTGCTGGGCATATGTTCCAGTGTGGTTGTGTGCCCTAAGCTGTCCACCACCCTAACATGGAAGTGGGGGAATTCAAATAAACTGAGAGCGAGATTAAGTGACCAAAGAGGTCAAATGATGGTGATCAAGATGGTAATTCAGTTTTATTCACTGTCAAAGAAGTGAGCATGGAAGAAAATAGAAAAGTAGAGGAAAGCGAAGAATTGCAAGAAGTGAGAAAGGTAGTCTCCACCAGGAATCTGTGCATCCTGTGAAGATCCTTTCCTCTGTTGGTGGGCAGAGCTCTGTTGGGTCATGCTGCTCACTCATTTCTATCTTGGGTGGGCGCTGCTTTGTGGCAGTGGCTCAGCAGTTTCACTGCAGTGGGGGAGCCATGACAATGGCACATCGTCCTGGAGTGACTTTATGATTTGTATGATTTGTATCCCCATTCATCTGTTTAGCCCAGAAATAAGTTTTGCACCTTTAAGACTGCTTCTGAGAGCGAAGTGGCAGGAAGTTTGCCTTAAGCCAGGACATATGTGCACCAAGGTGCATAACATTCCTGGGGTACACCTCATCCATGGCAGTGGATGCTCAAGGGCCATTGCTGCACCACATCTTCAGCTGCAGGGTGCTCTGGCACCTGGGTGTCGTGGTTCGCACTGCCAGCAGCTTAGGCTCGAGAAGCTGAAATCTGCTTCCGCTTTGTAAATTCCACTATGCACTCTGATGGACCCAAGCGGTGGTATTTTCTGCTTCATTGCCAGAACTGGAATGTTCTAAGAGCAGTGTTGATATTTTGCAGATGTTGCTTGTAACTGCTAGTAAGGGAGTTGGAGGGCAGAAAGGAGATTGTAGATTCAGCTGAAACCCAAACGCACTTCCCCAGTGGAGGGATAAAAAAAGTCAGGGGAGCTCTGCCAGCTTTATTTGAAGTGGCTAATATGTAAGAAGGGGAGAGGCATGTACAATGTAATGGAAGAAAAAAGTGTAATTCAGACATTATCTCCTCTGTAACTATGGTTTTAAGTGTTAATTCATTAATTATCTTACTGTAATCCTTTTTCTGCTTACATTTTCAGGAACAAGTAGTTGAGCCACTAAGGATTTATAGCATTTTTAAAAATGCACTTCTTTATAGTAGCACCAAAAGTTTTATTTGATCAAAACAATTTTCTTTATTTTTTATCTCTTAAGATATGTTATATTATGCATAAGAAAATACATTGCAGTATAGTAATGTGAAAATGAGTTGTTACAGCATTAGAGTTTAAAAGTTTATTAAATAAATTGCAGATTAAATTGAAAACAGTGGAAATTAATGAAATATGATGTATTTAATGTTCTTGTCCATCTAGTAAGGGGTTCCTTGATGTGATGCTTTCTTAAGTAGTGTGTAGGAGAATACAGCTCAAGTGAGGAGGGGATTTAGATCTCATTTCTGATGTGTTTTTTTGGTTTTTTTTTTTTTTTTAATTGAAGCCCCATCCAGCCATTAACACTCCTATCAGTGAAACTGTTGAAGAAAGCAGTCAGGAGCCTGCTGAGGGAAGTGAAGAAAAAGCAGGAGCCAAAAGAAAAAAGTGTTCTGTCCCAAAAGTAAGTGATTGAATTTCTGCTTTGTTCTGCCTGAAATATTTTCAAGTCAAAACTGTATTGCCAAGTCTTTACTTAAATACTTTAAACTAACAGCTGTTTAATGTTGTAACTTGCCTGTATTTGCTTCTCTTCAGATATATTTACAGTAATACTTTTGTCCTTCTCTTTTCCTTTTACAGTGCTCTATATGTTTTTTCAAAGTTAATTTCTTTACCAGCCTGTATTTCCACATCATAATGCATACTAAACTCATACAGTACTTCCTAGGCAGGAGAAGCTGGAAAACTATAATTATGATCAAGAATTGGGTTTCCTTTTCTCCTTCTGTTTTTAAAGACTTTTTCATATTATAGACATGTATGACTCACTTTCAGTTGTGATCATTTATATTGAAAACTAGAATTGAACATTAGATTCTGTCATGGGTGAAAGGGTACTTAAGTGTGTTTGCCAGAAAAGGTTTATAAGAATCAGCTTTAATTAGATCATACCCTTAATGAACTACTTAGGATATAGAGAATCTCATAGCTGTATCAATTCAACTCTTAAGCCAGGAATAAGTATGCAGTAGTTTACACAGAGTTTAGCTTCTTTGCTATGTTAAGGTGTAGATACCTTAGTAACCTTCCAAAGTGAAATTCATTTCAGTCTGAAACATCTTTGTTTCAATTTGCTGGGGCAGTGCATAATTTATACTGTAAGAGGTAAAGCTTCCTAGCTTTCTGTACATTAAATGATTTGGTAGTACACTGCTTTGAATTTTTCTCTATTCTTGAATGTTTTGTTCATATGGGGATAGTTCTCATGTGGCATGGGAGAGATACTGTGTGTTGTCAACTCTTCTCCGTGTTTTTAAGAATAGAATTCTAAAATGACAAAAATTGTCATGCAGGTGGGATTGACATTTATGGTATCCCATTTATTTGTAACTCATTTCTGGAAATTACTACTCAACATGATGAGCAGCGCCCTTAAATTAAATGTCAGACTACTTTGAATAGACTTGCCTTTATTCTTGATCTTTGTTTCCATTTGGATTATTTGCCAAGGTTTCATGTAGTTTTTCTGTAGGTGTTGCTGGCTGTCCTTCAGTAGTGATTCACAATTGCAGCTGCAGAATTTGCAGTGTGTCAGATACTTAGCAAATAGGATTAGTGTCCACTAGCTGTAATAACTTTGTTATTCAAGAGTAAAAAAATTCTTTGATTGGAGTGAAAAAAAATAGTCTTCTGGTAGTGTAGTGATAGATTATGTTGAGAATGGTTTTGGTGAGTTGGAGCCTGCAGAATTATTGATGGATTATTTCTCCTGACTTCTTACTGCCTAGAGTTCCTTATTTTAGTTTTTGCAAGTATGGAATGTGAGGATGATTTGGGTTCTATTTGCTATACCTTAGCAGTGCTTTGAAACACATAATTTCCTGACAATGTTAGCAAACCAGTGCTGCTCTTGCCTATTCATGCTGCCTGTAAAAGCATTTGTTCTTAGCATTTGCTACTGTGAGGGGAAACTTTTAAACTGGGCTGGTTGATTAATCTGTTTGCTTGACTCTGAATTTATGCCTCAAGCAGCATGTGCTAGTGGGGATGCCAGTGACTTAAGCTTCATGTTTCTTATCAAAAGTACTTCTAGGCTTTTCAGCGTTGGCACAGTGTAAGAGAAACAGGAAGTCATAGAGCCATTTAAACATAAAGGTGGAATGGAAGATCCTGACTGGGTCCTTTTGTATAGTTTTGCCTAATTAATCATCTTAAGGCAAAATGCAGAGCAATTTTTTTTTTTTATACACTATGTGTGGTAATGTAGCTATAACATTCCATTAATCAGCCCTTGTACTATGGCTTCCTTTGGTTTTAGTGAGCCAATTGTTTTTCTGTCTTAAAACTGTACTTTGTAAAAAGACTCAGTGATGTTACATGTCTTCGTGTAATTAGAAATACTGTGTAGTAGTTGCTTTGTTTAGTGTTGAAATTTTAAAAGCTATCTCCTTAAAAATGTAATTTTAAAAAAGATTCTTGAAAGTGGGACAAGCCAATATTATTCAGATTGAAAGAACTGGTAATCTAAAAGACATGCAGATATATAGGCTGCAAGGAAATGTTAATTATTTTCAAGCAAATAATTATAAATGCTTGATTTTTGAAGTTCTAACTGCTTTCCCAAAACCAAAAGTAGAATTTTAAAGGTTTAAAAAAACTGCAACAAAACAAGAAAAAGCGCATAAACTACAATCTCACAAATTATAAAATACTTGTGATTTGTTTACAATTTGGCCTGGTTGTAACTAGGATAGGGTTTGTTTTCTTCTTAGTAGCTAGTGCAGTGCTGTGTTTCGGATTTAGTATGAGAAAAGTGTTGATAACACACCGATGTTTCAGCTTGTGCCAAGTAGTGTTTACTGTAAACCAAGGTCTTTTCAGTTTCCCATGCTCTGTCAGTGAGCAGGTGCACAAGAACCTGTGAGGAAGCACGGCTACAACAGATGTCCTTGACTGGCTGAAGGGTTATTCCCACAGAAAATCACAGAATGGGTCAGGCTGAAAGGAACCTAGTCTAGCTCACCTTTCTGCTCAAGCAGAGTCGTCCCAGAGGACATTGGACTTTCAAGAACAATCTGGATTGTGTCCAGAATGTTCTTGAATATCTCCTGGGAGGAAGTCTCTACAACCTCTCTGAGCAATCTTTTGCTTGGTCATTGCACAGTAAAGAAGTTCTTCCTCATGTTGAGGTGGAACTTCTGTGCACCCATTTGTGCCCATTGCCTTTTATGCTGTTGCTTGGCACTGCCAAGCAGAGCTTGGATCCCTCCTCTTGGCACCCTCTCTCCAGACACTTCTACACATTGATGAGGTCCCCCCTCAGTCATCTCTTTTTGAGGCTGAACGCACCCAGCTCCCTTGACTCTTCCTCATAAGAGGAAGTAGTCCAGTACGATTAGACATTTAATGGGCACCTAAGAATTGAGTGTAGCTATGGATTTAAACTACTTTAGGGAAAAGCAGCCTGATGGCAATTAACATGTTCTCTTTTCACTATAAAATACTTTCTAATGCATTTTTTATCCTCTGTTGACTTGCTTTGCAGTTATCCACTAAAGGGGATAATAACTTGCCTACAGAAGCTGAAGCAGAAGAAAAGGAGATGGATACTTCAAAGGAAGATGATATACCTTCTGACAAAACCAATAAAGAAGTATGTGAGAGCTTTTTTCTGTGTCACAGAGAACATCCTAATATTATGTTTATTGCTGTAGATCTGTTATTGTGTATTAAGACACTACAATTATTACTACTGTGGCAGTTCCAGGTTATGTTTAATTATGTAAAACTTACTGTGTGTTCAGACACATTTATACCTCTCACTGAAGATCCCAGAAATTGAAGTTTTCATTGGAGAGGAATCTTCTAGTCTGATTTGTCTTTAAGTTCAGTTAAAACAGTTGGAAGACTGTGTATTTTATCACTTACCACTTACACTTACTATATTGCAAATTAACCTCTTTTAAAGACTAGCTGAAGAGTCCAGACAGACTAAAACATCACTTCATAGCGTCTTGATTTAGAACAGAATATTATTTAGTATTTAAGTTATTTTTTTTATCTCTCAGGAATAAGTTGTAGGTATCAGATAATCACAGACTCATAGAATGGTTTGGGCTGGAACAGACCTTAAAAATTACCTAGTTCCATCCACCTTCTCATTGACAGGAATATCTTTTCCTAGACCAGGTTGCTCAAAGCCCCATCCAGCTGTGCCTTGAACACTGCCAGGGATGGGGCAGACACAGCTTCTGCAGGCAACTTGTTCCAGTGCCTCACCACCCTCACAGTAAAGAATTTCTTCCTAATGTCTAATAATTTTACATTTTAATAATTTAAAAGCATGCAGTCTCTTCATGTACCTTACAAGATTCTTGTCTAAATTGTGTGCCAGAGGCTTCAGTTGTGTAAAAAAGTAGACTAGATGAAATATATCTTAGTTTTATTAAGATTCTTAGGCACATTTTTAATCTTCACAGGATGTGGTGAAAACAAATGATGCTTCTATTCCTAAAGCTGCTAGAAGAGGAAGAAAAAGAAAGGTAACATATGTTGAATTACTTCACATTACTGGAATTTTTTGGTGTGATAATACTGGATGCTATTTCCTTTAATGACAGATTATGCATAAATTTAAGTGTTTGACACTCTGCTTCCCCTTTTCAAATGTCTGCAAGATTTGCAGGAATGAAAGTTTTCCTAGAGTGTTTTACAAATATTTATTATTTTTTAACTTAATGTGGAATATGGAGTCCCTGTCTTTCCTAAACAACTCATTACAAATAAGGAAAGATAATACATAAACGATTGCTAAACTGCTAATAAAATAGCCTGCGTTGAAGCTCTGAAAAATTTCTTTTAACATCTTCATCACATTGAACTAACACCTGAAATACAAATACTTTTTTCACAAATTGTGATTTTTGTGGTCTCTACAACCTGGGAGAATACAGAGTGACTTTGAAAAAGGCAGTTTCCAGCTGCTTGCTCAGCATACGCTAGCCTTTATGTTCTTGTGGTCACACACACAGCCAGATCTGGACACTGACCCAACTAAAAACTAGAATTAAGTAGGGCAAATCTTAGTTTTGTGTCTGAAACCTTTCCTTCCAAAGTTACAGCTGACAGCAGGGGTGGGGGATGAGTATGAAGTATCTGTGACCTTGGTATGTTTGTCACGGAAAAGTAGCATGCTGTATCTATACTCTAATTGTTCTTTATCCTGGACACTAAGCTCTTGACTATTTTCTCAGTTTGGGATTGGAGAGGGCAAAATCAGTAATACCTAAGTACAACCGGTCATTAAGTTCAGATACTTTTTTGTGTATACAAGCAATCACATAATAACACATTTCCAGAAGTTTAAAGGTTTTTGTTTAAGAAACGAATTGAGATATTGGTGCCATGTGTTTTTTCACCGGTGAAATTCATTCTTTAAATTAGTCTGAAAAACAAGCTGAAGCTGAGGAAGCAGCTACAGGGGCAGCAACAACTACTGGGCCGGTGTCTCCAAAAGTAAGCCCCAAAAGAGGAAGACCAGCAGGTAACTTTGGAAGAATGATTGAATTTTTTTCACCACAGAAGTATTTTAGTAGAACTAGGCAGTACTTCCTCTGAAATACTACAGAGTATTTTTGAATGCTTTAGGCGGATTTTACTAATAGATTGTAGTGAGAAAACATCTCATACTGATGAGTTCAGGACAGGAATGGATTTAAATTGATAGTTTTAATATTTAGTCTTCTAAATTAAAGACTAGTTTATAAGTATTACCTTTTAGAATAGGTCAGTCTTCTTTGCAGAATACTATTTAAGTGTGGGTATATGATAGGAGCTTTCTGGCAGGTTAGCTGCATAAAGGTTTGTATTCATTAAAGGTCTATAAAATACTACAGTAGAGTTAGAAGATCCACAAAACACAAAGATGAGAACTGGGGGGACAAGGAGCCTGTAGGTGAAGTTCAGAGGACAAGAAAAATTAAATAAGAGCTGAAGAGACTTGTTCAAGAAGATGTTTAAGTATGTGTTGATTTGTGGGCACATAAAAAGAAAATATAACTGATTTTTGGGAATATGTTGTTAGAATAATTTGTTTCTTTCAAATTAGCAATGATCTATTGTCAATTTAATGGTAAGCTTGCAGATATTCTTGTTCACTAATTACGCTTTGGAAGACAGTTCTTGCAGCAGTTAAGTACATTGTATGAGCACTTAGTCAGGGAAACATAATTTATAGTCCTCTCTATCTGCTGACAATATAAAAACAATGGAACCACAATTAAATAGACTTTAGGTACTTTTGCCATGGAAGCTGTGAGGAAATTAAGTATAAATTCATTCCTCTCTGCCATTTCATTACTTGCACTAAATATGCATTTTTAATATTTGTGTTTTTTTCTTCACAACTTTTTGCTGGTTTTGATTTAAATACTGTCAGTAAGAACAGGAAAGCATCTGTAAGATATGCTTTTGCCTCCTATATGAAAAACCTTTTTGTAAAATATACTATGCAACTTTCTCTGTTGTTGATAGGATGCTTAAAAGCACTCCGTGCTAAGACCAACAAGAGTTTAAACACTGAATATTAGGTTTCCTGGTGACAATATAATCACTGTGGTACTGGACAAGCATTTGAGGTACTTAAGTGCCAGGAGGGAAGGCTTACTCCTGACAATATGGTGAATCTGAGGAACTGTAGAGATTTGATCTGCACTGTAGTGTTGTGGTGGAACTTCTTGACAGTGATTTGTTAGCCTGAAAAGTGATGGAAACCCAAGATACGGGTAAATCTAGTGGACAACAAACTATAAATGTAAACATAAGTGACTGCCTTTCATTCTCTAATGTCAGGCTTCTCATTATCTAATTTAATATCCATCTTAGTTATGCAGCATGTGAAACAAGTGTTTCACGTTTGCAACTACAAAGATTGTCAAAAGCACAAGAATTAGTAGCCAGAGCCTGTGGCTAGAAACCATCAAAGTTTTTTTAATTCACCAGTCAGCTAAAAAAACTGCCAGCACTTTAACTTACAGAGAGATCTTGATTAAGTTTGGTACTCAGTTAATTTGAATTCTGTACAGTAACAAAGGGGGTGTATTTTGATTTAAGCATGGCTTATGTCTGTTGAGTAAGTATCTTGAGACATAGACAAGGAGCAGATGGTGGCTATGGACTAACCTGTTACTTCTGTATAACTCCTAGCTTCTGAAGCAAAAGTTCCAAAACCAAGAGGGAGACCCAAGCTGGTGAAGCCATCATCTCTTTCAGAGAGTGACTTGTAAGTTTTTTCTTATTATAAAACTTTTTCATTGTCAACTGTGCTGCTCCTTATGTTAAGACTTGTGAATTATTACTCCTTACAGGGTTTTGCCCTGTTAGTGTTCAGTATAAATTACTATTTGTGTAGACACTTTTCTAATACAGAGACATTCAAGGTAGGACATTTCTGAAACATGAGAGAGAAGAATCTTAATCTTCCTAACTTGCCCAATCTGTACAAAATTCCTTATATATCCTTATTGTATACTGAATGAAGAGGAAAGGTGTTCATTAAAAAAAAAGCAACATCATACAAAAATAAAATAGTGTTTTTCTTTTTGTACATTTTTGTTTCAGAAATCTCTTCTGATGAAATTGCAACACTGTTAGTTATCAGAATTTTGGTTTTGCTGTCTACAGTTCTTATGTCAAGTTTAGTGCTTCTAGTAACTCAAGAAAAAGTTGAACATAGGTTTAGTTTTCTATAAATTGGCAGATACCTGGTTTTGGAATAGGAACAACTTAAATAAGTATACTTTATAAATCTAGTTTACAGCGTATGCACTTTGGGTCCTACAGACCCATCTGTGTGTGGGGGGAGTCCATGGAGAATTAGCTTCTTGGGTGAGGATCTATGCACTTCTGTTCATGTTACCTTCATTAGGCCCTCCATACTGATATTTATTTGCTGGGGGCTCTTCCTCCCACAGGTAGTGGGTTTTAATTTTCAGAGAAAGAGTATTTTTGGAGAGTCGTTAAGTGAATTAACTTCATCATTTTACTGTTCTGTGGTTAAAAAGACCCAGCTTTCTGAATTAGAATGTTGTTCTTTGAAGTCACTGTACATAATAGACGTGATGCCTAAATACTATTTTTGTTTTAGTGTTAGTGAAGAGGAGAAGACAAAGAAAAAAGGAACAGAAGAAAAACCCAAAAAGCAAGGAAAGAAAGATGAGGAAGGGCAGAAGGAAGAGGAGAAATCAAAGAAGGAATTTGATAAAAAAGAAGGAAAGAAAGAAGGTGAACCAAAAAGAAAAAATGTTGCAAAAGTGGGTTCTGCATCAGCTTCTGATTCTGAAGATGAAGGAGAAGAACAAGAAGGGGACAAGGTATAATTTTGCTTTCCTGATGAATTTATTTTAGAGGAAAGTAGTATCACTTGGAGATCTTTCTCCAAGTTAATGTTAAATCTTAATGACAGTAGGAGTCTGGCATGGCTGGTGTACAGATATATAGAATAAAATTTTCAGAAGTATATTTTTCTCAAATAATTCTTTCAGGAATTCTTTGAGTATTTTCTAAGAAAAGCATCTTTTCTAAGATGTATTTTTAACAAAAGACTTAAATGTCAAGACGCTTATGGGGTTTTTTTGATTTTATGTTCCCTGGAAGACAGAAGTTGTTTTCCTTGGGTGCATCTGGAGAACATGTGGCTTGAAATCACATTTTTAAAAGGTACAAAACTGTTTCTAGCCAGCAATTTGTAATGTCTTTGTTTTTCTGGTGCTTAATACTGCCCTTAGCATTGCCCTCTGGTGCTTAGTTTTGAAAAGAAAAAAAGGAGAAAGGACTAATGAAATTGTGTTTAGCTTCAGGGAAAGCCAGTGTTTGTCAGGCTGCTCCATGGAGCAGAGTTATTTCAAAGATACTTAGTTTCATCTGCTTACCGAAACCATAATAATGTTACATTTCTTTCCAATCCTAAAACACAGAAGAAAAAAGGGGGAAGAAGCTTTCCAGCAGCTCACAGAAGAAACACTGTAAGAAGCCAACAGGAGAAAGAAGTAACAGAAAGAAAGCGTAAGCAAGAGGAACAGACAGAATCTGAATCGTGAGTCTATTTTAACATGTAATGCCTGCAAGTTGTAGGAATATTTTGAATCTAACAGGAGGTGAAACTTCTGAAAAAGTTCCAACCTGTTTTGCTCTGTGTTCTACTTTTATCTCCCCCTGGCCTTTTTGGTTTTCTATCTTTACTTCTTTTTGAGGGGAAGGTGAAAAGCTCTTTGTACTAAAATGTGCCTTTGTGGGAAGAATGGAACATAGAAATTAAGTGATGTCAGTCTTTCAGTGATGTAGAATCTCTAGCAGAGGACAGGTATTTTCTCTTTAGAACTAACTTGAGAATATCCATGCAAAAGGGGTTCGTGTGAAAAACTGTTCAGGACAGCCATATATTTTTCTTTAAAATTTTAGAAAAAATTGGTAGGACCTGTTAGGTCCTGTTAATTCATGGTTATAGATTTTTGATGAGGTATGGAATGCATAGGTTATCAGGAAAGCATTTCCTTCTCTGTCTGACAGTTGGAGCACATGCTGTCAAGCAGAACAAGGAAAAGGTAATTACTGTAGTATTGCAAAGCTAGTTAAATGATACCAAGAACAAACTGCATTTAGAAGATTACACAAATCAAACTTAAGAATAGAGAGAAGATCCCATCAGGAACTTGGACAGTAGGACAATAGGAGGAAATCTAACTCATTCACTATTCTGCAAATGGGTGGATAAGCTGCACCCCAAGAGCTTGATGTTCTCATCCCCACCATTGGTGGGAGGGCAGAAGAAAGGCAAAGAACAAGGTAAAAATTTGGAGGGAAGGAATAAAATAAAGGTCCCCTTTACCTGTAACAAAAAACCCGTATCTTTTTCACATTCACTAATAAAAGTGTAGTTTGTTTGGGTATTTCTTTTCTCATGCTCCAGCCCTTTTTCCTCTTCTTCCTGTCAGTCCTCTGGAGACCTAACATAAATACTCTACCTACTTGTGGCAAACTTAAGCATTTCTAGTTTCAGAGATAATAAATTGCCTTAGTGTCTTTTAATATATCACTATTTAACACATGCTGATTTGATTTTGGGAATCAAACTGTCATATATTGATTTAGTAATAACAGTCAAATTTTTGCTTTTAAATAGCTGTCATATTTTATGCATTGGAGGGTAGATAGTTTTGTTTCAGTGAGATAAAGGAGAAGTAGTGAATGAATAATGAATTTAATTACAACTGATGACTAATACCACAAAACTCAATATTGGTAAAACTAGTATAGGGTGATACATGTTTTGATTATTTTGCTCATCATTGTAGTTTCTATTTTCTGGTAGCTACTTCATTAGTATTTATTTAGTTAAGGTGCTTTGTACATCATTCTGTACATATGCAAAGTTTATCTGTACTGTTGAAATTGTGCTGCTAGTTAAAGCAGACAAGTTTTCTGTTCTTTATGAAAGAAACATGGAAGACATGCAGGCCTACATGTTTTATGTATGCATATTAGTAGAAAGATGAAAAGTAGTCACAGGACATTTAGTTATGATATGCTGAAATATGAAAATTCTAAAAGTAGGCTTTTAAATTCCTCAGTCAGACAAAACTGAGGGATCGTTAAACAGAAGTTCATGATCCTCTCTGCATAAAGAGCTCAAAAGCTTGCCTCAAAGATTTCTGCCTGTCTTCATTCTATAACTGAAATGGAAACTTTTTTTGTTGTTTTTCTTGAGTCCTAGCTTTATTTTCAGTGATACAACTTGGGGAAGATTAAGGAGGTTTCACTGTACTTGTAATAATTTTTTTTTCTGCATTACTATTTCCTTCAAGAACTTTTAAATTATTACTGATACATTTATGACCAATTGTAAGATATGTATACTATTACAATTCATTATTTGAGAAAATAGTCATATAGGAACTGATTATGGTTAATTGATCTCTCCATAAATTCCCTGTGGTAATGGTAAATAATTCTACTCATTTTTAAAATGTTTTCTTTCTCCATAAATTAGTTCTATATAATGCCATTTCACCAGTTAATATGTTATGTTACTATGCAACAAAAACCAAAATACAGTTTGGAGATTACTTTTTTTTTTTTAATCCTTTAATTTGCTTGTAGAAAAATGAGTACGGAGGACTTACCAGCAGTATCTCAGCCGATTAATTTTTGTTAGGTTGTTCGTCCTTCAAAACCAGGATTTGGTTATTTGTGATTTTTGCATGCTAATGTTTTAGTAAAGATAATTCCTCGATATTGCATCTCATCCAAAAACTGGGGGGAAAAAAGCAGACTTTACAACATTGTAAAAAACATTTCAACATTTTTGATAGGCAGAATAAAGAAGAAGGCAAGAAAGCAGAAGTTAAGAAGATTGAGAAGAAGAGAGGTTAGTTGAAAGAATCTAAACCAGTATTTTTGATCATTTTATATTTTGAATGGAATTTCTTCCATTCTTCCATAAGATAATGTACTGCTGAGGGTGGCATGTGTGGTCTCAGTCTGAGGTGTTTGATCCATGATTCTTCTTTCATGTTTGTGAAACAATGCAGTTTTTATTCTTCAGTGTTCTTTCTGCAGTGCAGTGTAGTAGAACAGGTCTTTGCTTTTCTGACTTTACTGTCATTTGATCTTTTAAACCCCAGTCTCTTCTGTTTGTGAACATGAGAAAAAAGCTTTTATTCTTTGATATAAATCATTTCAGTCATTCCCATTATGTTTTCCTTTGTATCTTCTCATAACACAATACTCTGAGGGACCTCTCAAAACTATTTAGATACTACCTCTCACTAAGTAGGTGGCTTAGATTCAGATTACTATGGTCTTGCCTGCTGACTGTCCTTCATAGGGATAAGGAATTCCTTTTTCAGTACTCCTATCTTTGAGGCCCATCCAAACCACTGTCTGTAATCTGTAACTTAGAGGTATAGTACAGATCCAGTGGCATGGACTCCACTCAACCCAGTGTTGCAGCAAGAGGGCAAATAAAAGCAATCCAAACCCATCCAAGATGGGTTTGACTTAAAGAAATCTGTTTGCTTGCACTATTGTTCAGAATATGTACTAAATCCAAGCAGGCATTCAGCATCTGAATTCAGGAATGCCATGTCGATTCATCTTTCACACTTTTGAAGCATGTGTACTGGGGACATTTTATTTTAATGGATTTGGACTGTAACTTGAATTGTGACCAGCTTACTGAAAACAAACCATCAATATCCAGGTGTCCTGTCATGGAGAGTCTTCCAGCTTTATAATTCTTAAAATTTATTAAAACCTCTCTTTAAGCTGGCCTACAATTAGAGGGTGACAGCTGTGTTTTGGAATAGAAAAGTCTTTTCAGTTGTAACTCCTAAGGAAAAAATTGCATGGGTTGCCACACAATTTATTCAATTTTAAAAAAGCTGTGTACTTTTCTTCTGATTGTATTTATGTGTGCACCTGCATGTAGGATGTCTGCCTGTTTTCTTCTGCCTTCTGTATGAGGTTCATTCTTATTGAATGAATTATTTCTGTAAAAGCAAACCCATGTGATTAACAAATGTTCATGAGTATTATTTTTAATCTTCAGAAACTTCAGTGGATTCTAGGCTTCAAAGGATACATGCAGAAATAAAGAATTCCCTGAAAATTGATAATCTTGTAAGTATGTTTTTTTTAAACTGATTCATGTTTCAAATTCCAGTGAGAAATACTTGGCATGTGTTCTTGTTTTTAATTAATACTCTGAAAATGAAAGGCATTTTTTCCATATGAAGGATAACTAGTGCTTAAATGTGGTTACTGTGGGCAGTGAAAGATAAGTGTCAGCAAATGAAATCTGTTTTGTTTGAAAATGCTACATAGTAAATTATTTACCAGAAGCATTCAGACAGAATTACATCAAATAGAACATCTGGTGCCAGGTCAGCTTGTTGAGCCATGTGGAAATGCCAGGACACTGGATGCAGCAGCAGGATGCAAGTGATTAGGGCTCCAGTCCAACTCCACTCACTGTCAAGGGAAATCTGCTGCTTGTCAGGGGCTTGGGTTTGGTATGTTACTGGCAGATATTTGAGGCTTTCTGGCCTTATGACTATTTGCTGCTGCAGATTTTCAGGTTGGGCACCCATGATACTGTCACAGGACACTTGGAAAGTATCAAGCATGGCTGTGTGACTTTGAGGGTAATAGTAAGGCATGGGGACCCAGGTAGTGATCCCTTTATTGAGGAAAGCTGTCACAAAGGAGTGGATAGGTGTGCTAGGAGGTGGCAGGAGCTACCCAAAAATAGTGCTGCCAGTGGGCTAGCCAGCCTAGTTAAAGAGCATCAAACTAGGAATGGTAGCAGAGGAGGAAATGGTGGAGCAGGATGGCAATCAGATGTAAACAGATGTCAGCAGCATGATGTAAAATGACTTAGTAATCATCAGAATTTCTTTGCAGAACAGGACTGAAGTGGCATGATCACAAGCATCAGCACATTAAATGAGGAGTTACTGGCAGCCTAGCATAATGAGGAAAGCTCTCATAACCTTTCTGGAATGTCAGCACAACTGTGTTTCTCTTAGGGATGTCTGTACACTCATACATATAGTGTGAGGAGCTGTTGTGGGAAACTGGACATCTCTCTGCAATTGCAGGGCTGTGGTTTTATTGGTATCAGAGATTCGGGTAGAAGTGAGGTGAGCTTTGCCTTATATGTTTACAGGCTCTTTAGGAAAGATGGGAAGCGGGGAATACAAGATCAAGGATAACTTTATGTGAGAGACCAGCTGAAATGTGTGGAGCTTTGCACTGGGACAGCTGATAAGCCAACTGGGAGCTTATATGTCAGGATTAATGGGCAAACCAAAATGAGTGACATCCTGAGAATATCTTCTGCAGATCACCAGATCAAGGAGAAGTAGAGAATTTAGTCATCTTAAGATAGTGGGGAGACACCTTTGATCCTAACTGAAAGCTTAAAACATCCTAGTATTTGCTGAAAGGACATGCACATAACACTACAATGCCGGAAGCTTCTGGAGTTTGATAATTGCCTAACACAGGTGATGAAGGAGTTGATAAGGCAAGACCTGATCCTCCAGAAAGCAAAGATCTGGTCAGGCATATGAAGGTGGGGGCAACCTTGGCTGCAGTGACTGTGGTAGAGAAGTTCAGGGAGAAGGGAGCAGGATGAAAAGGATCACAGCCCTGGACTCAGGAGAGCAGACTTTGACCTCTACAGGATCTGCTTTGAAGAATCTCTTAAAAGACCATGCTAGAAGGAAGACAGGACAAGGAGACCTGGCTCACTTTTAGGGATTACCTCCTTCTCAAGGTTGATTCATCTTAAAGTCTAGGAAAATGTGGGCCTGCTGCTGAATGGGATATGGAGATAGGCACCCTAGTGAATTAAATAGGAGGTAACAAGTAGTGAAAAGTCTGAGGTCACCAGTGTCTTCTTGACTTCAGTTTGCTTGTACAATTTTGTTCAGGAATCCTAAGTCCCTGAGATTATGGGAAGATTAAAACAAGAAAACCTTGATGCTCAGAGAACAAAGATCAAATTAGAGAACATTTAGACAGAGATCCAATACAGAATAAGCATAAGAGTGCCAGAGGAGCTGGTGATGTTGTTTTCCATCCACTCAATTTTGTTTTTGAAAAGTCATGGTGATGAGGGGCTGGTTCCTGAGGACAGGAAGACAGCAAATGTCTCACTCATCTTGCAGAAGGAGGATCTAGGTTACTACAGGCCAGTAATTCTCACTCCAGTCCCTTGAAATGTGATGGGACAAATCCTCCTAGAAATTGTTTCCAGTGATATAAAGTACAGTAAGAGCTCTGAGACTTATCAGCATAATGAAGATGAAATTATGCTTGACTAAAATGATGTCCTTTTGTGAGATGGTCGGCCTGGTGGATGAAAGAATGGATATTGTTTCTGTTAAGATTAAAAAGGCTTTTGACACTGTCTCTCAGGACTGCTTCAAAGATAAACTTAAGAGGTCTGAACTAAAAAGGTGGATGAAAAGGTGGACTGAAAACTGGCTGACCAGCAGGACACAAAAAAAACTAATTGGTGGCAGGGTCCAGCTACAGGCCAGTCACTAGTCAGTACTATTAAAACATGTCATTAAAGACTGGGATGATGACACAAACCACACCTATAGCAAGTTTGCAAATCATACAAAACTGAAATCAAAGGTTTGATGGGAGTGTTACCATCCAGAGAGACTTGAACAGGCTGGAGAAATGGGTCAACAGGAACTTCATCAACTTCAATTCCAGTAGTGCACCTGTGGAATGACAACCCTGTGCCTCCAGCATGGGCTGGAGACTGAGTGGCTGAATAGCAGTTTGTCAGAAAATGACCTGGGGGTATTGGTAGACACCAAGCTTAGCATGAGCCACCATCACAGTTCTGCAGTTAAAAGTGGCTAATAGTTTTCTGGGCTGCATTAGAGAGAGTTGCCAGAACATGGAAGGAGTGTGGTGGTTGTGCTCTACTTGGCACTGATGAGATACTGGACTGTATTTTAAGCTCCCTAGAAAAATAGAGACATGGACCTACTGTAGGGTGCCCAGTAAAGGGCCACAAAGATGGATTAGTGGCTTGGAGCATGTGTTAAAAAAGAGGAAGCCAAGAGAGCTGGGAGTGTTCAGTCTGGAGAAAATAAAGAGAAAAGAAAATAAGCATGAGTGAAGAAGTATGGCATGAGGAGCAGGAAGCTGTTCCAGCTAGGGAAACACAGAGTTGTTCTGGGTGTTGGAAGCAAGGTTCTGGTACTGAGGTGGTGGGGGACTGCCTTCTGCTAGACTTAATCAGTTCCAGCCTGCTCCAGTGGAGGAACCACTGCAGGGCATGGCTGAGCCACTCACACTGGATGGTGGTGCATCTGTGAAAACTTAAAAAGAGGGCAAAGCATATTTGGTGGCAGGAAGTATATAAGAACAGTTCTTTGTGTTAACTACAGTGCTTTCCTGTCTTCTCAGTGGTTAATCACTTGTGAAAAATTGTGCATGGTAAAGCCTGACTATGGTGAACAGCTTTGAGCATAGAAGTTCTCAAATCATGAAAGCAGCATAAAGCTTGCTTTTTATGTATGTTGAAAGCTTAAAATTCTTGCTAAATGTTACAACTTAATTAAATATAATCTGCCTTTTATGGGAGGAGCTAAGAGACAACTAGTGTTAAATTTTTGTTGGCAAGTTTGACTATATAAATTGTTCTAAAATTAGGTACATAGTCAAATTTAGGAAGAATTAATTATGGAAGGATGTCATTGAATACAGAAGTTAGATTAGTATGGCTAATTAAAGATTACCAATATGTAAGTCTTCAGACTAATTCTTTGTTTATATACAGGATGTGAACAGGTGCATTGAGGCTCTTGATGAGCTTGCATCCCTTCAAGTCACAATGCAACAAGCTCAGAAACATACAGAGATGATCTTAACTCTCAAGAAGGTGAGATTTTCAGTGTTAGTTAATGTAGAGTATATGTTTTCCTAAATTGATACCAGCTTTGTTTACTATTGGAGCACTCTGTCCAGTCTGGATCCCTACAGATCAAGAATGATGTAGACATGTAGTTTAAAGGGCTGCTGCAAAAGACATGGTCGAGGCTTTTGTCTTCACCCATTGTAGGGCAATGGGTACAAGTTGCACTGGGAAAGGTTTTATTCTGATGCTAAAAAAGTTGGGGTTTTTTTTTTCAGTAAGAACAGGTGTTTTACTGTAACAGCCTCCTCAGGGATGTGGTGGAGTTCCATCTCTACAGGTTTTCAAATTGTGATGGGATCAAGGGTCTTTGATAATGTGGTCCCTTTCTTGTGAAGGGTAGGACCAGAAGATCTTTTGAGATCCCTCTCAATCTGGCAGTTCTGTGACACTTCAAGTGCAAAAGCCTATGATCTCATTGTAGGTTAAATTAATTTAAGCTAGCATGTAATGAAATTACACAGATATTTAAGGACCTAAGTGGAGCCTGTTTTATTACTTTGATTTCAGATACGGAAATTTAAAATTAGCCAAGTTATCATGGAGAAATCTACAATGCTATATAATAAGTTCAAGACCATGTTTCTGGTTGGGGAAGGAGATTCTGTTCTTTCCCAAGTACTGAATAAATCACTTGCTGAGCAAAAGCAGCATGAAGAAGCTAATAAAACCAAAGAACAGGGGAAGAAAGGAGCAAATAAAAAAACTGAAAAGGAAAAAGACCAAACAGGTAAGTCACTGTGGCTTTCCTTTCTTGTCACATAAAAGACTTAGTCTCCATTATTTCTGAGCTAACTTCAAAATATCCTTGATGCAGGAATTTCACCAGTCTATGAAAACCTTTTCATATCTGAAGTTGTCAAGGACAGTACTGCTACAAATAACTTTCAAATTCAATGTAACATTTACCATGGCTATTTTATCTCAGTTGGCTAAAGGAAATGACTTTTGCAAAAATTAGGTCTTGCAAATTTAACTTCTGTAAATTATCTAACTTGATTACAGAATTAAAAAAAAACCACCCCAAAACATTACATGTGAGGTAGAATGGCATACTACCGTTTAACCCACTTTAACCCAAGCCAGCAGCCAAACCCCTCACAGCCGCTCGCTCACTCCTCCACCAGTAGGATCAGGGAGAGAATCAGA
This sequence comes from Zonotrichia leucophrys gambelii, assembly GCF_028769735.1. Classification (NCBI taxonomy): domain Eukaryota; kingdom Metazoa; phylum Chordata; class Aves; order Passeriformes; family Passerellidae; genus Zonotrichia; species Zonotrichia leucophrys. Next base: position 43,470,753 of record NC_088200.1, on the reverse strand, counting down.
ATCATAAAAGAAAGAAAACTTACATGGGGAGATAAGCAGTTTAATGGGGAAAGCAAAAGCTGTCTCCATGAAAGAAAACCAAGGAATTAATTCAGTGCTTCCCATGGGCAGGCAGGTGTTCAGCCATCGCCAGCAGAGCAGGGCCCTCACACATAATAGGAAAAATATGCCATGACTCAAATATATTCCCCCTTCCTTCCCCACTACTTCACATACTGAGTGTGATGCCATATGGTCTGGAATGTCAGTTTGGATCATCTGTCTCGGCTGTGTCACCTCCCATGCACCCCCAGTTTCTTCCCCAGTGTGGGAACGTAAAAAGGCCTTGGGTGTGTGTAAGCTCTGCTCAGAAGTAAAAAAACATCTCTGTATTATCAACTTTGCATTCAGCACAAATCCAGAACACAGCCCCATATTCACCACCATGAAGAAAATTAACTCTACCCCAGCCAAGACCAACACAGTGTTCTATTCCTCTAGTAGTTTTTTAGTGCCTAAGCTTCTGCCACTGAATGAGAACTTGAAACTGCTTGGTTTCCTTCCCTAGCCTCTTTCTATACCATGCATGCTCTACCATGTGTAGCAGCAACTTTTAACCACTTCTGTGTTACTTCCCAGATACAACTTCAGTAGTTCTTCAGCCTGACAATAAAGAAATAATAACTTATGGCAGGAGAATGTATTTATGCTCTTAATAGTACAGTTCCACATCAATCATGAGCACTTGTACAGCAGAATATCAAAAGCTTTCTGTAGTAAGCAGGCTGAATAATAACTTTAAGTCAGTACTAAAATATATGCATTTTTAAATGGAAGAACAAAATGAGACAGACGCACTGGAAAGCTATGTTGCAATATAGGAGTTCTGCTCATCTATTCAAGTTATTTAGATCCTTGATCTCCACACGTACCTCACAGAAACTGCATTTACTTTGAAATTGAATTTTGGAAGCAGAACTGGGTTGTTTTTTTTTTTTCCAGAAAATGATTTAGAAGTTAACACCACATGGATCAAGACTAAACAAATTACTGTAACTGAGGTGCCAAGGATTAAACACAACTATAGTAGGAATATCACTATACTTGTAATTGCTAAAAAAGCAAGGATGATTAAAGGATGATTAAAACCATTTTCTGGTGAGAGAATATGTGATGAAGTAGAGGTTCCATACAGATCTTTCCCCAAACCAGTGATAGCACAACTAATACTTTAACAAAGAAACTATATTGAGAGGTTTCCTGGGCATAGTCTGGCTAGCGAAGCCACTCCAGATAAGGTTAACACAACTTCAGCAGAACACACACAGTGAAATACCAGGTTGTTGCCCAGTCACATGAAGAATGGGAAGAAGTTCTATCAGAGTAGAGGAATATTTTATGGAAGTAGTTTTTTCTTTATTTGCTGTAAAAAGAAAATCTGATCCTTATATGCATTCTTTTGCCCTTTTAAAAACTGAACTGCTGAACCTTGACTATCTTCACTATGACAGTCAAGACAGAGAATGATGCTGTAATTGGTGGTACTTAATGCACAGCATCAGATCATCTGCTTTGTAACATGGTAATATAGCATTTACTGTTTTCTTGAATTCCTCCTGTAGCCTTTGAGTTTAGAACTGATTCTGAGCAAGTGTAAACAGATAAACTGTAAATATTCAGATTAATAACATCTTGTATTTTTTCTCACTGTAACTCTTTAGTTTCATAGAGGAGTTCTTTTATAAATTTACAACTTCAAGTAAAATGGACCATCACTTCAGAGAATGACGTTCCTAAACTCACTTAAAACCCACTGACTTATATTATACCACAGCAAAACATGTAGTCAACACAGAAATTCTAAAATATGTTAAATTTTTCTGCTTTGACTTCACTAAATACTACTTCCAGCCTAGTGCTGCTTTTCTGCTTGAAAAATCCATGCTATCATTAAACACTTCTTTTATATAACTTGTATTTTGATTATACGTAATTTGTTGGATTCAAGAGTAAATGAGATGTAATGGAATGACTTCATCAGTTAAAGTAAAAAGAATCCCCAAAATTAACTGATCTGGTTAGAGTGGTAAAAAGAATTTACTACTGAAGTATATTCCCTCACTGCTCAGTATACAAACGAGCATTAGGCCTATGATCTGTAGCCTAGCAAGTACAGGAAGAACTTGAAATTGCATTAAAAATACAAACTGTTCAATTCCCATGGGATGAGGCACATTGTATGGGATGTTCAGAAACTGAAGCCATATCAGTTAGTGTCTTTTGTATTGTTTCAGCTGCTTGGATATCAAGGTGAGAGGGGAAATATTTATAATGTTTTATTTGATTAAGGTAGAAAAATTACCGAGGGCTATTATAATACAGTTTTATTTCCTGCAAGTACCACTTTTCTCCTCTTCCATTTTAAAGGTTCAAAGATTCTGAATGGAGGGTCTGAAGCCCAGGACACCAACCAGTCACAACACAATGGAGAAAGTGCTGAAGAAAGGAAAGATAGGCATGAAGTTGGCAGTAAGAAAAAGTGAGTTAATAACATTATTGAGCTGATGATCTGTTCTGTTCTAGTTTAAAACATGTAAAATAAAACAGCAGTAGATTGAAGTTACTTAACCATATTAAGGTACTGTTTTCTTCACAGAGTTTACTCTCAACTTTAGAGAGTAACAGTGTGCAAATCTTCTGTTTAAGTTTTGAATGAATATTTTAAATGTTATTTCACTTGCTGCCGTGGTGGAGACTTAAAAAGCACTGCAGGACGTCTTGCTATTGGAGAGAATTAGCATGTGGTGGACCTCGGCAAACTAAAAGCTTTTTCCTGTGTTTTAGGCTATTAATTTGGAAGCAAAGGAAGTCTGAACCAAGTCTTACAGAAACGAATGATATTTATTAATTTTTTGTGAATTCATAGACAGCCACTGTAAATAATTTTCTACAGTTTGGCTATAAAAATCAGTCAAATCAGGCAAACTGCAGGCTAGGACCTAAACCTGTGAAATTCCAGAAGTCTTACTGGCTTATAGAGGTGGATGCACTTACCATTTTAAACACAAAGCCAGAAGAATGCTTCAATTTGTCTGGCATTAAGTATTTAAACCTTGGTTGCAGCAAAAAATATGTTTTGTAAACATAAACAACAAGCAATTAATCTCTTGCAGAAAGAGAAACACTTAATAGAGTTTAGTAACAAATAGTTACTAAACTCTATTAAGTTTAGTAACTATTTGTTGGTACACTTTGTAGTACACTTTGCTTTCTCCAGGCACTCTGCACCTTGCACTCAGAGATTCTTTTTGTTCAGCAGTATGTATTGGAGCAAGCTCCTTTCACCACGGTCTTCATGCACATCAGGAGAGATTGCAGCTGCCTGGCATTCTTTTGGCTATCTGCCAAGTTAAAATATTGACTATTATTTACAGTAAGGTAAACTTAAACACAACAAAACAACACAAAAAACCCCCACTTAAGATAAAAAAATATGTGGTATTTACTGTGAGGCAGCCTCAGAAGTACTGAAGTGGATTTGGGGGTTTTCAACCAGTTATGCTAAATATTCACTTGGTCTGAACAAGCAGCATGCTACAGGAACACAGTGGAGTTACAAGTGTAAGTTCTCACACAGGTTATATTCTACACCCCTGCTTAAACAAAATAAATAAACATTTATATTAAGCGTGTGTGTGGTGTTTGCTCTGGACTTGAGCCCACACTCCAATGATCTTTGATAAAGAAACCCACTTGGTTACTGGTAGCTAACAGCAACAAACTACATTTTTAAATTAACTCCTTGCAAACACAGTGCATCTTGAGAAATGCATCCACATGTTTGAATTCAAGCTCCATACTCTCCAGCATACAAATTTCCTTTCATTCAGTATTTTTTCTACATTTTTAGTGCAATATATGGTTTCTTATAAATGAGAAACAAGTAAACAAAATAAACAATGTCCAGAACACCTGTGTGGCTCACTCTAAGCAAAGAGCTGGTAAAACTCTTAAATCACAGGACTGTATTAAGTTCTGAACATTTCTCCCTCTGCTAGAGGGAAGACATCTCTGTACCTTTCTGAAGATGTAATTCAGAAATTTTGAAAAAAGCTCTCTAACTTAAAATTTCTGATCTGATTGGTACTTAAGAACATTTTTCAGGGTGTTTTTTGTAAAAATACATACTTCCCCACAAGGTTACCTCAGTCTTCGAGGATACAGTGGATTTCAGTGGCAGGAGGTAAGGCATGTTAGGCTAGAGCACTTTTCCACCTAAACCGACAAACAGTACAGACACAAATGGAGCTCTGAATGACTGCCCTTCACAGCCCATCACATACATCATAGTGATGCCACTCACTGCCAGCTTAGCTTCAGATTTGAGGGCATTGTTGGGGTAACATAACAGCTGGCACCATTAACAGCCTCAGTTCTCCAGACTTCATGTACTGCTGAGTGTTCATCAGCATCCTTGCTCTAGACTGTGCAATCACCTGGAATAAGCTTTGCTTGCTGCCTTTGTATGTGATCAATAACATTGCTTTATTTTGTTTCTAGGGCATGTGGTGAAGAGAGAGAGCTTGAAAAGCCATCAGATGATTCTGCCTTTGAAAACAAATGATATCACTGAAGTTTTGTTGTTTGGTTTTTTAAATTACAAATTAAAGAGGATTGTTAAGTTTTGCATTTGAAATCTATAGACTGATGAAATTCTAAATAATTTTATAAGCATAGTATTTTGAAGTTAAAGTTTGTGGAATAAAAGTCCCTTTAATCTTGGTTTGAAAGTATTTAAACACTTTTGCCAATAGTTTTATCCAGTATTAAGAGGTAACACATTTCAAAAAATGAAAGTCCCACTTAGAAAATGCTTACATGTTACAGGACTTAGAGTTGTAGTATATTTTTAACTTACTACTGTGTTTGTCTAGTTAATAGCAAGAAAAAGTGTAAATACTTCTAACTCTCCAGTTGCTTCATTTGTATAAAACCTCTCTTCCTATGATACTTACCTCTGTGCAGTTTTTCAACTCTTGTTGGGGATGTCTTTTCACTGTGTTTTGTAGGAGTTGAAAGCGGCATTTTTATAGCTGTTACAATGTTCATGTATGAGTATACTTCATTGTTTTTTTTTTTTAATAATTTTAGTTCTGTTCTTGCAAAATGCCTTGTGCCAATTTACTGCAATGTGACTATGGTTTGCTTTTGTTATAGTAAGTATACTGAAAAGTGTGGTGTTCTCACAACAGAACTTGTTGATGCAGAATGGCTGGAAAACACTGTCTTGAACAATTTATGGAATTAAAGAATTTCAAACTGATTAAGACATCGTTGTATAGAAAGAACTATTCATAGGAAAAACACGAGTCTGGGTTTAGTACCATTTTGATTTTACTGCTTTGGCATTAACTTGGGGACCTCTAACTAGAATTTTAACAGAAACACTGGTAAACTGTTTAACTCCTGGAGGCATGAAAGGGAATAGAATGGGTACAAACCTTTCAGAAGCGTGTTTCTTGAAACACAGACTTTGCCCAATACTGTAACAACTTGTTTGTAGTATTTGACAGAGGACAGCCGGGTTAGAAATTGGAGTTTGAAAATCCTGAGAATACACATAGAACATGGTGAGTGGAAGGGGACCCACAAGGCTCATCAAAGTCCCAACTCCTGGCTCTGCACAGCACACCCCAAGAGTCCCACCATGTGCCTGACAGCATTGCCCAAACACTTCTTGAACTCTGTCAGGCTGCTGCTGTGACCACTGCCCTGGGGAGCTGTTCCAGTGCCCAATCACCCTCTGGGGGAAGAAACTTTTCTGAAACCTTTCAGAAAACTTTTCTGAAACTTTTCAGAAACTTTTCTGAATATCGAACCTAAACCTCCGAGACAGCTTCAGGCCATTCCCTTGGGTCCTGTCACTGATCACAAACCAGAGATCTGTGCCGGCCTCCCTCCTCTTCTCCTCGTGAATAAGTTGTAGACTGTGAGGACATCTTGCTTCAGTCTCCTCCAGGCTGAACAGACCAAGTGACCTCAGCCTTTCATCAAGGCTCTTCACCATCCTCACTACCCTATTTTGGGCACTCTCTAACAGTTTCATGTCTTATATTGTGGCACCCAAACCTGTTCTCAGCACTGGAGGTGAGGCTGTCCCAGCTCAGAGCAGAGCAGGACAATCCCCTCCTCCCTTACCTGGCTGCCTGATGCCCCCCAGGGCAGGGTTGGCCCTTCTGGCTGCAGTGCTGACCCATATTCAACTTGCCATAAACCAGGACCCCCAGGTCCCTTTCCACAGCCCTACTTTCTAGCACATTCATTTCCCAGTCTGTCCATACATCCAGGGTTGCCCCATCCTTGGTGCATCTCAGAATCTGGCACTTTCCCTTGTTGAACTTCATGTTTGGTGATTGCCCAGCCTTCCCCACTTTATGAAGGTCTCCTCCCTGCCCTTGAGGGAGTCAAGAGCTTCTCCCAGTTTAATACCATTGGCAAATTTACTCAGTATTCATTCAAGTCCTGCATCCAGGTTGTTAATAAAGAGGATGAAGAGCACAGAGCCAAGGGTGGAGCCCTTTGGAACCCCCATAGTGACAGGTCACTATTGAAGTGGAGGGAGACGACCCATCTTCCTTGATCAGCATCGACTCCATTTATTGACTCAGTCACTTTTTATAACCGTGTTAATTAAGTTCATGCATATTGCAAAACCCGAGCTCACAATAGGTCAGAGATAACACACCAACCCCTCCTTTTGTTTCCAATACCAAGATTTGTGTTCTCAAAACTTACTTTTACTTTCCCAAAACAGCCAAAGATAGAATATCTACTTGTTATGAGAAAGCTGCCTGAGAACTCTGGTATGCAAGGTTCTCAAGGCCTTCATGTTTGTCACTTTTGCTTGTAATTAAAAACAACCTGAGAACTTCTACTGTTTACAGAAACAGGCTGTGAGAATTTGCTCCTGACTGCTGCCTTCTAAGCCATTTCTGAAAAAATCTCCAACAGGTCACCAGTCTGCTGTCACCCCATTCACTGAAATCCCCTGTGCCCAACCCATGAGCCAGTTGCTCACCCATTTCACGAGGCATTTATTGTGATGTGCCCAGGACATGTTCTTCCAGGAGGATACTGCGAAAGTATTGAAAGCTTTACCGAAATCCTAAAAGATTACTTGTTCTGGCTCCCCTTGTTTATCTAGGTGTGTTACCTTGTCATAAAAGGAAATTGGGTTTCATAAGCAGGACTTTCTTGTCACGAAGCTGGGCTGGTTCTGACTGAAACTTGCGTTGTCCTTCAGGTGTTTTCAGGAACTCACAGAATAATCTCCTCCAAAATTTTACCAGTCACTGAAGTAAGACTGACGGGTCTCTAGTTTTCAGGGCGATCTTTGTTGCCATTCTTGAAAACTGGAACAATGTTAGCCAGATTTCAGTTGACTGGGACCCCTCCAAATTCCCAAAATAATTCAAAAATCATTGAGAGACCTTGCAGTGACATCAGACAGCTCTTTTGAGTACTCTTGGATGAATCCCATCAAGCCCCAAACACTTAAAAGGGATGCAACAGATCCTGCATAAGTTCAGGGTCCACTAGGAGCTGATCATTCTCACAGTCCTGGTCCTCTGGACCCCCATGCCCCATAATCCATGCTGAAGAGAGGCAAAGAAAGCAGTAACATCTCTGACTGAGATGGTGAGGTGACCACCCTCATCTGTAGGTGAGGGCCAATGTTTTTTCTGCACTGCCTTTTGCTATTGATATATTTAAAAACCTTCTTTCCATTGTGCCCACAGTTTTGGAAGCTTCAACCCCAGTTGAGCTTTGACCACATTAATGTTCTTCTACAGCAGGGACCACCATCTCCATATTCCTCGCATGCACGTCCCCTGTCCTTGCCTCACCAGGCACACACCTTCTTGGTCTGCCTAGACTAAAAAAGAATATCCCTACTCGCCTAACCTGGCCTCCTGCTTTGCCAGGTTGGCTTCTGACATTTTGAGGTTTCTCACTCCTGCGTTTCAGATCTTGAAGATAATACCTGAAGTTAAACCTGCAAGTTCCATCACCATGGCAGCTGCAGTATGAAGCTGTCTTTGGCAGATGGCCACGATGATTGGCCTCCACAGACTGTGACTTCTGGCAACCTCTAGCACTTCACAACAGACTGATGTTAAGGGGAATGATGACATGGCTGTACAGCTTGACCATCAGATAAGCAGCATTCTCATTTAGCTTACAAATAGAGGTTAGTCACTATATGCTGGATTTAGTCATAAAATGTACTTTATTCAAACCTCAAGAAACTCAAACGACTTCCACTTGTACCCTTGAAAGTATTTCTGTAAAGATGTTACTGGAAATCCTCATATAAAGCATTTCTCATTTTTTACCATCCCTTTTTATCAAACCTTATACCAAAAAAAAAAAAAGGTACTGTATATTTGACAAGGATGCTGAATTGCCAAAGCCACCTAGTTTTCACACAAGTATTGATAAGCTAACTCATCTGTCACAACTGTTTCAGATATAAGGAAGCACCTTGCCACTGCTTCAGAGTTAATTCAGACTGGATGCAGAGATGAAGGTCCTGATTGTGTGATGCAATCACTCTGTCCATACAGCTGCTTGGGCTTTTGCTGCCTTAATTTACTGCCCATTTACAAACCAGAAAAAACTTAAATACACAAACTCTGACATAACTACAGAATGGGCCTTAATGGCCCTAAACTGTCTATTGAAAGATACAAACATAAGAGCTGAGACTAACTGGGCAGTCACTTAGTCTCACAAGGAATAAGGCTGATTGTTTCTAAAGAAAGAAAACACAGCTATGCACAAAATTTAAAGCAGAGTTAACTTCAACAACAGCATCCCTCCTTCAAGAATGGAGTTTACTACAGCTTAAAATATTGTTTGAATTTCTTGAGGTTTGAATAAAGTACATCTTATGACTAGCTGGAATGTGGAAATCTGCAAAATCCAGCATATAGTGACTAACCTCTATTTGTGAGCTAAATGAGAATGCTGCTTATCTGATGGTCAAGTCCTGCAGAGCTGTTCATCATTCAAGTACATAGAGGACTGTTGTGGAAATGTTACAAGTGCCTGGATAGCACTGGGAAATGCTATAGCACTGTTTATATGAATTATGTATTGCTTTGGAACTTCATATTAACATACAATCAGAGGGACCTCTCTTCCTCAATACAGGATACAGTGCTCTGTATCACCTTGTCAGCAAGGCATAAACTTGCATTAGGGAGAGAATCTGCAAGAGATTTGGGAAGTTTGAAATAACTTGTAAAGGAAAAATCAAATCCAAAAGCCAACCACAGATTCAGGTTAATGTTTCTGAGATTCAACTTGCAACACACAGACAAGAGATTATTAAAAAGTTTTTTTTCTCATTTTTTGTCATGAAAAAAAAACCTGCTTGGACATTTTCATCATGAAAATACTCACAGCATTTAATAAATTGCTAAAATAAATATCCAGCTGGTGTCATAGAAATTTAGCTATAAATGGGCATTGTATGCAATGCTGGATTTCACTCAGAGGACTCATTCAGAAAGACTTACCAAATCTAGACCAGACTGAGCTGTCCTGTGACAGCTTCTGGGATCTTTAGAACCTATGACTTAGTGTAACCTTTCTGTTCCATTTGTCATTCAAGATGCATCACTGAATATGAAAGAGGACCACATCATACAAACAGCAAGCTTCTAATACGATTCTTCTCTGTTCTGTAGTTAAGCACTGAATGCTCTCAACTCCCACACCCAGACTGTGGCTAGCTTCTCCCTGCCTTACTGGAAGTATGGGAATGACCCACTAAAATTTCTTAATCTGCAGGGACACCAATTTTGAAATATATTTGATCTTAACTTTTAATTAAGAAGACAAATGGGTTGTGTTAGAGACAGCATATTTGAGGCAAATTAATTTAATGAAAGAGTAAACTCATATTTTGCCAATCCCTTCTCTCTACGGCTAAAGAAGGAAAAAAAAATGCCCCCACAAAAAAACTACTGATTGCTGCTTTAGAACTCAAGCTAGCTCTCTATATGATCCCCCATCCAATACTAAAGAGGATTGGGAAGCCTGTGTATTTATGTATTTATTCTATGTATTTATGAAAGAGGAGGAGATAGGGGAAAGATGAGGAGTAGCAACTTGTGAGGCAAATGCTGAAGTTGCAACCAGAGCTGTATAGTAGAGGATGTTTAAAGCAGCTGCTGCAGCACCCCAAAGCAGCCCAGCCCCAGCAGCTGGATTTGTCACAGTTGTCATGGGCAGGGCATTCCATTTTCTGCAGATTCCTGAAGGATAAGAGAACTATCACCACCTTTTACAAGTGGTTGGTTCATTGAAATACACAGGCCAACAGCTGGCGGGTTTACAAGACAGGGAAAAAAAGAAACTTTTTTTTTTTTTCTCCTAAAAAAAGCATGGATTTACATTCAAATTACTTAATACACCACTAGAAAGCAGTAAGATATGGGAGTGATCAATGGAGTCCCGCAAGTGCTTCAGATATCTGTGTTTCAAGACATCTAAGATAATCACATCAGCACTGGCAGAATCTGCAGCTACAGGACTTCAACAGGATTCAGTTTGTCACTTTTCTGTATGTGGATTGTCAGAGCAGGCTGTCTTCCCCCAACCAGAATTAGCTGAACTTTTCAAAAGAAAAGCAGTTAGCTCTAACTTTCCTAAAACAAAGATTGCCACTAACATACTCTTAATTTAAAGAAGACTTTAAAAACAGGAATATCCTGTCTTGACAAAGTTTCAGTTTAACAAGAGACTAGTAGGAACTACAAATTTGCCACATTTTAATTAAAAAAAACATTACATAACAATAAAAGAATGATACTAAATAAAAAGGTGCACAATGAACACTGCATACACTGTAAACAGCTGGCAAAATTATTTAAAAAGCAGGCTACAATTCAGTAATGGTGAAATGCAGTTTCTTCTCTACAGAATCAGTCCTCAGAGTCAGAAACCAGGGACAGCAAAGGCCTTCAGATGTAAGCTTTCATTTGTAGGAAAGACCCAAGAGTTTAACCACCATTCTGAGCTTCTCTCTCAGAAAGCATTCTCCTCCCTACAAATTCAGTGCCACCCATCCTTGTTCAAATATGGCAACTGCCAGAGTTTTCAAGGTAAGATATATACAGACCATGTTCTCATCCACAGAGGTTTACAAAGCCTTGGATACGCAGAGCTTCTTAAACCCATGGTTTCTTTTGCCAGGTATTCTCAAACATCCATATTTTTAGTCCATAGCAGCCAAACTACTGGAATGTTGTAAAAGTGTATTACATTTTTGCATGCAACTTATCTGTAAAAATCATACTTACTTACTCAGAAAAAAACACCAGATAGTCTTCAAGTGCAAAGGGCTCCTTCCTGCTCACAGGAGAGGATTACATACCTAACATGAAACCCAGCAGTATGCTCAAACCCCAAGCTGTTCAGTGGTTTTAACAGCCAGAGCAACACATTCAACAATGTCATTCACTGAATTAATCCTGGCACATGTCATTTTCAGTTGAAAATCCCAGGATCAACATAAGGATATGCAAGAAACTCTCCCAGTTTATTGCCTTCTGCATCATAATGGAGCATCCGAAAACAAACATCACAGAAGAAACAAGGATCCTCTGGTGCCAGACTGTCTCTGTTGGTTACCCACCTGCAGGTTACAAAACACAAGTGTATTCTTATGAGTGAAACACACTTGAGGCAAACATCTCAACATTTTACTCAGGATTGGGGATGGCAGCAACAAACAACAGTAAAAATTTTATAAACACAAGGTTCTACCTATATTACATATCTCCTATCCCATGCATGCAACTCATTTCCAAACTCCACACCCATTCCATGTCAACCCCAGCAGCTCCAGCAGCACTTCCTGAGAAACTCTCTAAACCTGTATTGCTGGTACAGTGCATTCAAAGAACAAAACAAACCAGGAATCTTCTGTCCACCCTTTGGCCATCTAAATCATAAAAGACAAATCTTTTTCTTCCTTAATGCAAGAAACTCTGAAATGGAGCAGATGTGTACTGACCCAAGCTCCTCGGAGTAATCAAAACCATTTAGGAGTCTAAAAGCAGGACCTAAATGATGCAGACATGAAAAGGTGAGGATTGCAGCACACTCCAGCAAGCACTGAAGTTAACATGAACACAAGTTAACATGTTTAAGGAGGGCCTGCCATGGCAATGAGTAATTAATTTATGATAGCACTCAAGAGGCCACGACAGCTGAAGGCCTCTGGTGATTACAGATGTTATCTGCACAGATTAGAACACACTGGACAGCCAGCCAAAGCAGCTCTGCTGTCTATGGTTTAGCATGTCCCCACTTAAGCTTAGTGCTTAATCCTGGTTTTAATTTAATGCATTTACATCACCTCTGGTAATGCCCTCCCCATCCCATCCTTCCCCCATATTGACCCTTTGGCTCCACCTCCCCTTATGGCCAAATGCCTCACAGATTATATTGTGAAGGCATCCTCAGGGCTCTGCTAGGAACACAAGGATGGACTCCCATCTCAGGGGGAATTGGGTCTTTGCCTGATTCTAGAGAAGTCTAAGGCCAAACAAGCAAGACAATGAAGACACAGATGCAGTGTCAAACAGAGGCTGAGAACATACGTTTTCCTAAAGAAAAAATATTCTGCTCTTTTAAGGAAAAGGCAGAAAATCACAAAGAATTCCTTCAAGAACAGCTGCGGAGCACACAGTCTTCAGGTAGCGGTTAGGAGCTTCCTTGGGGCAAGTTAAACGCCTTTAAAAAATCTCGAGATTTTAGTATATTAGAATTGCACAGATCTATACCTGCATAGATGCTAGATTAAGCAAAAGCACTGTATGATTTTTGGTAAATTATTCTGAAACATGTATCTTGCAAAGGAGGAAAACACAGCCTTTTCCTCCAAAAGCAGGATTTTCAAAAGTAATTGATAAGATAGCCAAGCTCTAGATATGGAAAAGAGCATGAGCCAAATAATTAATCTCTTACTCATTTAGTTCTTTTGAAACTGCTGAATCAATTCCAAACGAACACTACTTGCAGGAAGCCTTTTCCTGGTTAGACAGAGGTCAACTGCTTGAAGAGTGAAGATTATTCTTACTATGAAACACATACAGAGCTTTGATTTTTACTATTTTTTAAAGTTAGCAGCAGCACCTAGAAAGAATTGAGACAACAATAGCATCAAGAATGTAGCATACCTTGCTGTATACATCTTGCACACAAAACATTTTCTGGTACATAGCCAATGTTTCTTGACCAGCAAGGGATACAGATTCCTATCCAGACAGTCATCATGATGAATAAGCCTTGAGGGAAATAAATAAATACAACACATGCAATAAAGATGTTGCCATACTGAAATTTATCTGAACATAAGCATGGACGTTGAAGATAGGGTATGATTTAAATTCCTATGTCAGCTCTGACTAGATTTCTGCTTAACATTTCTTAACATAGATGAAGATCTGGAGATAGACTGCTAGTTGCATCATCTGTGGATTTTCTGGTCACAAGTAAATTCAGTTTGTGGAGTAACACAGAAGTCTTGAGACCATCTCCTTTCTGTGGTCTTTTTAAAGCTTTTATTTCCTATGTAGACTAACAAACTATTGTCAGGGGAATCTTCAGATAATTCATGTGCAACACCTATGCCTTCCTCTGGGTTATGCTCCTTTTGGAAAGCACCATGTATTATAAACACTTTGATACATCAGGCTCCTGGGAACAGAAAATTACTCACTGCAGACAACCACAGGAATGCTCTCTCTAGTTATTCACTGAGCAAAGTCTTCACAATGGTTCTACTGTTGATGTGGCTGCCACCTCATGGTCACTATCACATCACTTCTCTTCCTGGCCTATCCATCTCAGCCCACTATTTCCATTCCTCTTTTATCTTTTCAGTTCCTGCCCCTCAGCTTCAAGTTCACACTAATTGTCATGTTGAGTCCAGCCACAGCCGACAACATTCTGCCCCCTGGTGCTCCAGAATCAGAATGTAAATCTGCCACACATTGACTCTACATGGAAAGATCTTGACACTGTGGTTGCCATTCCTGTTACACAGCAGTCATAGCACACTAATTGCAAAGCAGTCTTTGCATGCAAATGAAAAAGAAAAAAAACAAGGAAGATTACTTTCTTTCTTTCAGAGATACTCCCATGTATATGGAAGAAAAATTAAAGCTCTGCAGAAGCCAGCAGAATAATCTTACAGCAAATAAGTTAGTCTAACAAACATTCAGCATCTAATGTCTGAAGTTTGTCCAGAGAAGGCTTACTTTCATTTGCCCAAGGACTCCCAAAGAATAGTTACTTACCTTATATCTGTGATTATAATGATGTGTTCACAGTTCCCTTGGTGACAGTAAAGGTATGGAAAGCCAATTTTGAGGGATAAATCATTAAATGCATAGTCCTCCATCTTGGCAGACTGAAGATTTTCATAGCCTCTATCATGAGATTCTGACCACTCTATAATTGTTCTGAAAACAGAAAGGCCATCAGCATAGCAAAGCTATGAACTGCGAATACAGAGAAAAGATACCTTGGGGACGTGCAAAATCCGTCACTGAGACATGGTTAAATGATGGAAATCAAAACATCTGGTAGTAATTTAAGGTGATTTCACAGCAATACTACAACACTATAGAACTGTCCACTGTTCTTGTGAAACATCTGCCTTTCAGTCCTCACCAGGCAGCTTCCTGAGGAGTTTTAGACAGTGTATGCTCCTGATGGCACCCATCCAGGGTCAGACTGTTTGCAACACAATACTTTTTAAGTAGTCCAATAATTCAAGTTACTAGCAGGTTATTTTGCCCCCTTGGTCAATGACTTCATTTTAAAGTATTAAAAAGCTTTCTTTTTTGATTTCATTTTTGTCAAGGAAAAACACAAAGCTGACAAGTGCAGTTACATTTCCAAAACTTAGCACTGGAAGGGCTACTGAAAATTTCCTTCTGGCTTTTCAGCACACTTCTACACACAAGGCATCTACCAAGCTGTGTACGCTATGACAAGCCCTTCTGTGAAGACCATTGCTGTTCACAGACAGAAAGACAAGAAGTAAAATATGAATTTCCCTGAAGTCACATACAAAGTCTGGCAGAACAATAGGGTCCAACAGTCAAGTCTTCCATACCAACCGTTTTAAACATTTTGATCTCCTAAATCTCACTACCGTATCAGCAATACCATGCTTCCTTAAAATAATCAAATTTCTTTTCTGATCAGTCACAGAGACCTCATGTTAACTTTACAATTAAGGCATTCAGCATATTTTCAAGACTGAGCAGGACAACCACTGTCACACAGCTGAGCTTGTTGTCTTTCTGACACATCTTCTAGCTCTGATACATCTACAGGCAAGTCTTTTGATTCCCATCACAAGTAGGGAAGGCACTTAAAAACCCAGTACAAAATGCCACCTGTCACATTACAAAGAAATCTCATCTCAACAGAGCAAAACAGCATTTGCAGGTTAAAAAATGGATTCATACTCTTTTCAAAAGGGAAGTGAATGGAAAGAATAAGTAGAGCAAGTAAAGTTAAACTTCTCTAAAAACCAACTCATCATGGGAAAACAGTAGGGAAAGTCCATTCCAGCTTAATACTCTAGACATTCCAGTATCTGTAACACCACAAGTCATAAACAAAACAAATGTTCCTTAAGGTCTTTCTTCCTCAGTCAACATCTACAAATATCGTACCTGCTCAGATCTCTGCACTCCGGGTATCTTTTATCATTATAAAAGATGCCTTCAAAATAGAAGAAGGCAGATTTGTAGAGATCCTGAGAGACAGAGAGAGAAGTCTCCATTAGTGTTATGAGAGAATAAACACCTTAAACAAGAACATGTCAAAAATCCAAGCATGTTAGATATCTAAATTATATTAAGAGACCTCATTCTACAGGTGTCTAAGAAAAGTTCTGTTCTGATTGTAGATGCTGGTGTGACAAACTAGGCTCATTTGATTGCCAACTATGCAGCTACTCTGCTGATATTGTTCTCAAGCCAGTACGGGTTACTTTAATGCTCTTATTTCAGTCCCCATCACAGAAGTCATGGACTTCTATAAAAACACAGAACAAGAACACAGGCATCACTGCACAAACTTAGTAATTGTAAGGCGCTGACTTTAAAAAAAGTACAATATTTTAAAAAATTAGCAAGATGCAGTGTGTTTACTTTGGGTGGCTACCAGATACCTATCCACCTGCTCTCAATTCTCTTGCTTACCAGGACTGGGGAAACAAAGTAAGACAAGCAAGCTCATGGGTTCAAAGAAAGGCAGAAAATGAGAAAAAACAAAGGCTGCATACAGAAGCAAAGCAAAAAAAAAAGTTATTTATTCCCTACTTCCCATCAGCAGGTGATGGTGAGGCATTGGAATAAGCTGCTCAGGGAAGTGGTGAGATCAGCATCCCTGAGAATGTTGCAAAGCTGTGCGAATGTGGCACTCAGAAATATGGTTTAGAGAACACAGTGACGGCAATGGAGTTGATCTGGCATCTGGTGACTCTTGCTCTGCTGGTATGAGTGCCATAAACTGTTAATGATCTTTGATGGGAGAGAACGTTACAAATGGACTGTCTACATGTGACAAACTTTGTAATTAAGGAAGAATTTTGAAGGATGATAGATTTTCTTGTGAGACACTAGAAGTGATGTGATTGGAACTTCCAGGATTGCCTGTTTGACTTGTTTACATAGATGTGACCAGGAAGTGCTCTCATGTGTAGCTGTGCATGTGTGCATGTGTACATGCATGTGTGCAGGAGACAAGACTTCAATAATTCTCTGTCACCTCAGTAAGAAGTACTTTGTGCTCTGATCAAATGCACAGAGAGTTACAGTGGTGTGGAGTTAACTTTCCCCACAGCAGCCCCTGTGCATGCTCTGCATTTTTGGCAAAGGGGAGTCAATAATACACCAGTTTCCTGGCTACTGCTAAGCAGTGCTTGCACAGCTTCAAGGCTGTCTCTCCAAGTCTCCCCAAGACCAGTGTGCTGGGGCTAGGTGAGAGGCTGGGAGGGAATGTAGCTGGGACAGCTGACCCAAACTGACCCAAAGGATATCCCACATCATATGATGCTGCACTCAGCAATAAGAGCTGGAGGAAAAGAGGAATGGGGCATTCATGGTGAAAGCATTTGTCTTCCAAAGCGACCACTATGTATGCTGAGTCCCAGGAAGTGGTTGGAACAGAACCGCAGAATCATCAAGATTGTAAAAAACCTCTGATATCATCGAGCCCAACCATCAACCCAGCACTGCCATGTTCACCACTAAACTATATCCCAAGTGCCACATCCACACATTTTTGAACGCTTTCACGGCTGATGATTCCACCACTTCCCTGAGTAGCCTGTTCCAATGTCTGACCACCCCTGCATTCCTAATAACCAATCTAAACCTTCTTTGGTGCAATTTGAGGCCATTTCCTCTCATCCTGTCTCTTGTTACCCAGGAGAACTGACCCCTTACCTGGCTATACCGTCCTCACCCTCCCTTCAGATAGTTGTGGAGAATGATAATGTATCCCTTGAGCCTCTTTTTCTCCCTCAGCAACCCTTCAATGACTCAATAAAGATTATCCCTATTTATTCTAAATGGGAATACCATGGACAACCAGGCACTCCATTATCAGACCAGTCTGGGGATGCTTATTTATGCCCAGAGGTCTCTTTGAGCTATTAACTCTAGGATGCCAAAACACGGGAAAAGCAGACGCTGCTTTTCCAAAGACAGGACTTCTCAGATCATCTGCATGAAGACGCAGTAGTAGAAATGTGTTTTACATTCAGACTCTTTGATTCACTTCTATCTGTTACTGTTACTCTCTCTGCTGCTGACACAAAACAGGAAGGAGTGGCTGATACACCAGACAATCCTGTTGCCAACCAGAGGGATCTTAACAGCCCAGAGAAATGGGCCAACAAGAATTTGGTGAGGCTGAGCAAGGAGAAGTGCAAGGTCTTGCCCCTGGGGATAAACAAGCTGATGTTTGACTGTATGCTGAGGGCCACTCAGCTGGAGAGCAGCTAGGCAAATAGGACTCAGGGAACCTGGTAGATCCCAAATTGAACATGAGGCAACAATGTGTCCTTGCAAAAAGGATAGCCAATGGAGCAGATGGGATCTTGTGCTGCATTAGATAAAATACTACTAGCAGGTCAAGGAAGGCAATCCTTCAGTTCCCCTCAGCACTACTGAGGACATACCTAAAGGCCTGTCTTCAGTTCATGGCTGCTCAGTGTAAGAGAGACATGGACATACTGGAGAAAGAGTCCCACAGGGGCCATGAAGATGATGGGACTGCAGCATCTCTCCTAAAAGCAGTGGCTGAGAAAGTTGCAAGTCAGAATCCTGAAGAGAAAGCTCAGGTAGGGGAATCTCATTAACATACACAATACCTCTAGGGAGGGTGCAAAGATGATGGAGCCAGGCTCATTTTAGCAGTTCAAGTGACAGGATTAGAGTCAATAAGCACAGACTGAAACACACACAACTCCTCCTGAACCTCAAGGAACACTTCTTTACTGACACAGGTGACTGAATACTGACAGAGGTCGTCCAAGGAGGTTTTGCAACCTCCATCCTTGGAGATATGTAAAAAACGCCGGGACATGGTCATGAACAGCCGGCTGTGGGCGGTCTTGCTTGAGCAGAGGGAGCAGACCAGACGCCCTCCACAAGTCCCTTTCAATGTCAACCACTCTATGTTGATATTCTATCTAATGTCATATGATGTATAATCAAAATGACTCAATTTCAATATTGTCAACTAGATGATTGTTTTGCTCATACCCAGAGAATATGTAGCAGTTTTGAGAGAGAAGAATAATCTTCATCCCTACATATGATTAGCATCCAGTTGCAAACAACAAAGCACAGTGGGATGGTCTGGCTTTTTATTATTAGTGGGATTAAGCTATTACCTCTGGTGTTTCAGAATACAGCTCAAAATAAAATTCATTCACAGGAATATACCTACGCAAAACTCACTGCTTCTGTTTCCATTTCCTAGCAGTAGCAACGATGATATTTTTCTTGATATTTCACAAAACAGATCACCTTGGTAATGCCGCTATGAAGTCTTTACTTACAGTGCAACCAACAGGCAGAACCAATGCAGCTGAATTTAGTGCTGAAGACAAAACTATGAAGCAAAACTCTGCCTCCCCTTCTATGTTTTCAAGACTCCTATATATGTAGAGGGTTCCACATAGAAAGTTTTACCTTGCTGATGTGCTCTGGTGCTTGATCTGGCTGACTGCTGAACTCACCACCTATCTGGAGGTCACTGACACAGGAAATCGAGTCTCTCAGTTCAGTGAGCTTCTGGCTGCCCAATACAAGGACTGTTTGGAACGGTTTGTGATCTTTATGCTACAAAGAACACAGAATACAAACCCCAGATAAATTATAACTTGTCAGCATCAGCACTGCTTTTCATTTGACAGCTTAAGGTCATTACTGGCAGCATCTGGCACATCACTTCTCTGAACAGCATCTTGCCACAGCCTCTCCTAAGACAGGTATTTAATAGTTTTATTCAGGAACTCAAATGTTACATTCTCCATCATAAAGTGCAGAAAAGACACAAAGTCTGAGCTCACTTATTCGAAATCAAGAAAAAGTACTTTTGTTTTCATGTATTTATTTTCAAGTTTTGAGCTTTCTGTAAAGTAAATTAACTACTGTGTAATTATTGTAAAAGTTTTGTTATGTAAACCACTAACCGAATGAAAGCCAGATTCTGAAAAAGCCTTAAGAAATTATCAGAGTTGAAGAGTTTACCACATGTCATCAGTAGATTCACTGATTTTAATTGCTTGGGAGAGCAGGATATTATTTGAATAGGAAATAATCAGAATACAACCCAGAGAATTTCATACGAACCTTCTGAAATATAAGAGGATAAAAGATGTTCAGAGTTAAAAGTAGTTCTCCCTCCTCAATTAGATCTGTTGGATCATCTGGCCTCTTTCCAGTTGCATGTGACTCCTGGAAAAAGATACGCACACACACATATATATATTATACTGGCAATCATAAATATATACACACACACAAAATAAACACTGGGCAATGGTCTGAGAAATGCTGAGGAACATTAATTCATTTTTGACTATGTAGCCTTCTGAATCGGAAAAAGCCTATTTCCTCCAAGGTGGAAAGGTGAGAAACTGCTCCAATTACTGACTGCAAGCATGTTTCTTCATTTCTCACCTTTGTTGCAAGACAGCTGGCTGCTCCTTGGCTATTGAGACGCCCCACATAAAGGTATTAGAGACTGCTGTCATTCTGCCCTCATGGAACCCAGCTGCTACCAACTTTCACCACTGAACGCTTTCATATGTAAAGGGAGATTGCAACCCTTAATTTGGGAAACATTAATCTAGAAAATATACACAGAATGAAATATATGAAAATTACAGTCAGTGCAGCTCTTCCTCTTATTAGGGAAGCTAGACATAGCTGGAGGCCATAATTTCTCCAAAGCTGAAACCCAAAACGTAGCACTGCCCTTGCCACAGTACTGTGTATCAGAAAAGAAACAAATGATCCCTACATTTTCATCCTGCTTTGTGTTTAAGACACAGCCCAGCTGTGAAGGTACTTTTCTGTGGCCGTTTCCTCCTTTTCCAATAAATCAAGAGTTTGTTCCTGCACAAACACCTCCCACCAGCATGGAGTATTCCTCAGATTTAGTAACAGGAACTTGTACTCCTGTAAGACTCAGAGATACCTGTGCTCTCTACTTTGCACCTGCCTTCTTCATGTGACACATTCCAAACTCCTGCTCTCCTCCTGTACAAAGGCATCATGGTCCCAACCACAGAATCACTCCTCTGACACAGCTTGCTTAAAGAATGCAATAAATGACCATGTGCTCATTCTTTCAATGCATACTGCAGTATTCACTGAAACCCTCTATGAAGGTTTCTGTTGCTAATATTTTCTCAGATATTCCCCAGACAAAGAGCCCAGCAGAGCACTTGCATCATGTTGTTTACATAATGTGCCTGGATCTCCGAACAGCTGAAACATGGTAACTCTCAACAGACCAGGAAACCTCAAGAGGAAAAACAAGTCTAACAGTCACATGAGGTTCTTTCCTCACTACACTTCTGTCCCTAATTTTTACAGCAGTTCATGGCTTGCTAAAGCCATGGACTCCAGCACTTCATTGTCCCTGAAAGAGTTCAAAGAACGTGTATATGTGGTGCTTAGAGACACAGTTTAGTGGTGGACCTGGCAGTGTTAAAGGTAATGGTTGGGCTCAATGATCCTAAAGGTCTTTTAACCTTAATGGTTCTATGAACATTTATGAAATGAGGTTTTGCTGTTTAGGACTTCAATGGTTAAGAAGAAATCATTAAAAAACCCTACACTTATTAAGCACAGTTAAAAAATTCCAATAAGGCTTTTCAGAGGCTGATGACTACACTCTTGGCTCCTGGTTCCAGTTTAGAATGGCTGAAAAACTTGGTTTACAAAGCTCAGAATTAGGAATTTACCACCACTGTGCTGCTACAGTTTTCTTCTCTCAGCCCTACTGAAACCAGCTCACAATCATTCACACACTGAAGCTGTTTCCAACACTGGACACCAGCAGCAAAATATTACCCATTCTGTCTAGCTCTATGTCTACTTCTAAGTTCACAGCACTTAAAAAGGCAGTCATATAGTGGTAACAAGATGGAGCTCCTCCTTAACTACATCCAGTACTAATAGACAGTAAAGAGCAGAATTCCTGTCCTATCTTTCTATAAAATGACTTTATCTTTAATCATTACCGGCAAACTTGTATCTGCAAACATTTACAGTGTACATTTCATAGAGGTGAATGAAAAAGCAACCAGAAGTTGGATTTTGGCTCTTGAGAGCCTATAAGATAATAGGCAACTTACCATCTCATAAGTAAGAGTTTCTTGTCTGCAAGCCCGATCCACAATAATTGTTTCTTCTCTCCTCTCTAAGGCCTTCTTCCGAATTCTGAGGGGCAACAACATAAGACAAAATTTCATTCAACAATTTCCACCTAGAATTTCAAGAATTTCATACTTTTAAATGACATAAACTACTACAGAGCAGCTTTCAAAGAGCAGGATTCCTGTCTGTCTTAGTGGGACAGACTAACTTAAAACACTCATCTCCTGACTTTCATAAAACCTGAGTGCACAGGCCAGCTTGTGGGTTTTTTCCCCCTCATGTGCAAATGACAGGTGATTTGTGAGTAATTTTTCACTCACAACAAAAAACAGCAAAATCTTTGAAGAGGTTTTACTAGGACAAAACACTTTGTGACATTTAAAGAAACTGTTTCAACAATTCTTTCCACTTCAAAAAAATTGAATTCATCAAGCAAAGCACAAGGGAAGAAACAACCCACAAATATTAGTTCTCAGCCCCACAGCATGGACACTTCAGAAAACCAAAAACCAAACCTTCATTATCAGTTGTAGAAGAAAGAGTACCATAAGTAGAATACCTGCTAAAATACATGCAGTTAACCACTGCATGAACACCCAATCCTTAACATCCAGGGTAAGTTCACTTATCCTCCAGACCTCCACAAGGGTTTTCAGTAACAATCAGGCTTAACACTGATCACAGTTCTAAACACATTTCTTTACAGCAGTGCTATGTAAAGTACAGCAAAGGCCTGAAGCAGCCAAGTTTGCCAGCTGATAGAAACCTTACATATATTGGTTATCCTCTGAAATGCACCAGATATATCAATAAATTCCATGCACAACCCAAAACTCAACAAAACAGAGTGGGCTCAGATAAAGAGGTTATCGGGATACAGCATCAGTACTTACAGTCTGGCTGTTACAGAGTAACTGAGAGTTACTAGAGGTATGAGATAGGTTTCTTTGCAGGAACCTCACACACATGATTATCAGAAGGCCCCTGCACACTCCAAACTTAGGCACTGCTTCAGAAGCACCTAGGTTCAGAAATCCTTTTCCAACAAGAAAGAAGGCATATTCTGTATATCTTAATAAAAAAGTTCCTAAGCAACATTCAGAAGACTCATACCAATGATACCATCATAAGCTGGTGTTTCTGCCCCTATGGTATTTCTGTAGGGTGCCTGTAGAGGGAACAAGCAGCCAGCCATATTTCCCACCCCACCCCAAACAAGGGTACTGTGAGAGCACTGTAACAGCATACCGAAGAGTGAGCAGACTGCTATCTTCAGGAATAACATCTGGGTCCTCTTCTTTCTCAGAAGACATTAACATATCAATGCTAGAACAATAAAAAAATAACAGAATCACAGGATTGTAGTACAGTTTGGGCTGGAAGGGACCCTAAAGGATCATCTTGTTCCACTACCCCCAGCACCATTGGCAGGGACACCTTTCACTGGATCAGGCTGCTCAAGGGCAGGTCCAACCTGGTCTTTAACGCTTCCAGGAATGGAGCATCCACAAATTCTCTGGGCAACCTGTTCCAGTGCCTCACCACTCTACACAGTAAACAATTTCTACCTGATATCTATTCTAAATCTAGAGCTATGCCCTTTGGACACAGCAGTGATTTCTCACAGTCTGTGTAGAAGTGCAGGAACCCGGAGGTGGTTTCACCACCTGGTCCCATATATGAGTTCCCATTTCAGGTTGTGCACTGCAGCACACCAGATTCAGAGGAATCATCATATGTACATCCTCTCCTCTCCAGTCCTTCCCAGAAGCATTTTGCATTAATCACGATAAAATTTTATCCAGCTTAAAAATAGTCTGAGGAAAAAATATTTAAAACAGAGAACGGCTTTGAATCAGACTTGATTGCCTTTGTCTCTCACTTTTGCAAAATATATGAAGGCAGGGATTACTCCAGCGCCTAAGTCCACCTGCAGTTTGGATACCAGCAAACTCTTGTGCAAACCCATCTCTTTATGGGACAAAACTACCACTGGTGAAGTCCAGGAAAACTTCTTGGACTATACAATTTACCCTCAATAACATTTATGGTTTCTTTATATTCTTTTTCATTATAATCTTATAACATTCCCATGTCAGCAATAATATCACTACAGTAATGAACAGCCCTTT
The DNA here is from genome assembly GCF_028769735.1 of Zonotrichia leucophrys gambelii. Lineage (NCBI taxonomy): Eukaryota > Metazoa > Chordata > Aves > Passeriformes > Passerellidae > Zonotrichia > Zonotrichia leucophrys. The sequence continues at coordinate 43,446,638 of NC_088200.1, read as the reverse complement.
GGAGTGGAACTGCATAGGAATTCAAAGTAATTGAGAAATAGAAATCTGGAATCAGCTGTTACCAGCTGACAAATAAGCAAAAGTCAGAGACAAAATTTTGATTGTGGACAGATGGCTTTGTTCTGATGAGCCAATAAAGTCATTCAGTATTGACAGTAAATATAAATTTATTATTGTTCAGTTACTTACCATTCAGCAACAAACAAAATTTTAAACTTTCTGTTTCACAGTTTTCATCTCAAACAGAATTTTTTTTAAGTTAGTGAGAAAATAGGATTCTCTCAGAAGCAGTATTTTAAAAGGAACTTTGCAGTAATGAACCACAACCTCCTGGAAACAGAATGGATTTTATCCTTAGATTCACACTTGAGGAAATGGAGGCAGAGACAACCAAGGTAATCCTGCATCAAATATAGACTGAAACACAGCTGAGAAATACTAATCTAACTAACAGAAAGATGGAGAACAGCAGTTTGTAGAACACAGTTCAACCTTTTAGATGGGACTCTTCTCCAGGCAGCATAGTGCTGTTATGAGCAACCACGTAATCAAGGAAAGGACAACCCCTGACAGACAAATCAACTCACAACTGACCCTTTCTGTAAAACTGACAACATGAACAAGTTATCCAAAGACTCCTGGCACATGGATCAGTGATCCTATACACCAAAGAGCCCAAGTCACTTGAATATGTATAATATTCATATAAATATACCATGTTGAGGAAATGACTTTGTATTCAGTTTTCTAAACATCACAGGAATTATATGCAGGATCTGAAAATGTTTATTACCTACCATTGGGAAGTTGCACTTGCATCAAAGGTGACAGTTTCCCATTTTCCTTCTGTGCCAGAACCCGCCAACAATATGTCAGAACCTACCAAAAATGTTTGTGCTTTTCTTTCTTCCCACAGCCCTAGGTGGGATCTCTGGCTGTGCTATCTACACCATGACCATTAACTGACTGTTTCAGGGAAAAAACTAATATCCTTGGAAAAACTGCTATATAGAGATACCATGTCAAATAACTGACACTAAAACTGCTTCCTCTTTTTCCTTGTGAGGAATGGAAGGCAGCTAGTGTAAAGGGATACTGACACTGAACCCCTGACAAATTCCCATGGAAGCTTGCAAGCACTGGTACTGCCACTTCTCACTCCTGAAAGTCAGAAACCCCCAATTTCTAAAAGAAAAGCAGAGCACCCTTTTTAGTATTGAAAATCTGTCTAATAGTTAATTACACATGTATTGTATCACATGCACTGAAGCCTGGAAAGGCTTTGCTGCATGGCTGTACACACAGGCCATGCCAGAGCTCCCCCAGCGTAACTCTGCTGCCAGTGGAACCACATAAGCAATACTTGGTCCATTGTCCTCAGGAAGCCAGGCTTTACAAACAGGAATTATATGCTGATCCCTTCAGAAATGAAGGCTAAGTCAGTGTCAGACACCTAAGACACAGAAGTGCGTGCAATACAGAGTTTTCACTAGGAACACCTCACTCCTGACTGCTGCAAGCTTGGGATACTACTGTGTCCCCACCAGGACTATTCCCTGCATGCATGACAAATTGACCCAGTGCACTCAGTTATAGAGAGGGGAAAACACTGACCATGCTGTTTAATGGAAACTAAGGAGAAGTGTAGGACGGTAATGAGGAACAATAGCTGAAAGTGTCTCCTGAGAAAAGTCAAATGCCAAGTGTTATGTAAACTTATGTCCCTTACAAAGATATTTTTAGGTGATCAGAAATAAAAAGGCTAAAGAGAAGTCTCTGGAAATGTAGACTTGGAAGCAGTCTACCAATGAAGTTTTCAAAGTCTGTGACTTTACTTTTCCTAGATATTCTAGCAGCACAACGAGTTTTCTCTTTTAGATATTCAAAGATATTTTAGTATTTGGCCTGATACTTTTTAATAAGGGGTTACACTGTTCATACTACTCTTTACATTGCACATATTTTAAAGGTAGTACTTTCATCACCTTTGAGACACTAATACCACAAGACACTAAATACTAATACGTTAAGACGTTAATGCTAGCTTAATGCAGCTTTATAACACATCCCAAGAGATATTTACAACTACCCCTCTAATAAAACAAGAGGGTGAATTAGGGCTGAAGTTGAATGAGGTACCTGCAAGCCTCACCTCTCTTGACCTACCTAAAACCCACAGTGATTTGAGGCTTAGCCTGCCCTATACATGCAAGAAACACATCACACAGAAGACAAAACAGAATAACATAACTCAGCACCTCCAACATTCAAGGTCTTCAGTCACTCAAGCACCAATCACGAATACCAAGGTAAACTTCTTTGCTTACAGATTCCTGAGGCAATTGAACAAAGCTTAGAATTTTACTTTTTTGACATCTTGGTTATTTAAGAGAATTATGATGGAGTCTTCCAGAAAAAGATACAATTTTACATCTGTTTAAGATGAAAACACGACCAATCTCCACAACGATTTTCAGCATACCACTTGAGCAATATGCAAGGCACTCTTACTGAGTCAAATGCAAGTAAGGGAAGACACAAATTTCTTCCTGCATTCTATTTGCAGAAATGTATTACAGGAAGAAAACAGAATTAAAAAAAAATAATAATTACCCAAAACCAAACAAGCAAAACAGCAACAAAAATGAAGCAACAAATAAACAAAAACAACCCAACAAAACAAACAAAAAGTTAAAAAAAAAAAACTCCAAAAAGCCCAAAAAACAAACCAACAAAAAAACCCCAAACCAACCAAACAAAAAAAACCCAAAAAACCATCCCACAATAACCACATTGCACTGGGGTGCTCAAAGAGTTAAACAGCATTTAAACATGATACCCTGTCTCCTCACCAGAAGACCCTACATTGTCAGGAGTACTTAAACGTACACTATGCAACTATTCTGAAAAAAATTTAATGATGGATACTGAAAAACTTCATCCTGAATCCATGAAAGATTATTTTAATCCTATCTGATTTTAAAAATAGATGTAGGAGTATCCACATCTTCCTATCTCTCTTCTACCCCAAGAAAACCTACTTAATTTGTCAGAAGTTTCCTCAGAAGTAGAGTCAGAAAAATCTGTGTTTATATCCATTACGTGTTCATTTCAGCACTTACAAAATTATATTTATACCAGTAATAAATGTGATCCCAGGATACCATAGAACAGATCCTGGTGTAGCCCAGTGTTCTCATCACTCCTCAAGACAGGAGTATGGGCAGCTCAAGGCCAGTGAGTGAAAGTGATCAGAGGTGGCGATTTGAGGTTGGCAAACGTGGAGGAGGGACTGAAGAGGCTAGGGACATTTAATTTAACAGCGAAAGCACATGGAGATTACAGATTGGGATTTCTAGTCTGAACGGGGGAAAGGTCACACCAGGATGTGCAGGTTTAGCTTAATTCTCCTGCAAAGCCAACAAAAGGCTGCCAGATGATCAGTTCTCTCCCCTTCGTGGATCACCAGTCTTTTTTCTCTTTCCCAAATGACCACTGTTCACAGTACACTCAGCCTCAAGCAGAGAGCATTGCCCTGTAACACTAGCAAATGCAGACAGCAAGTGAAATGCAGCAGGTGTAAACTGAAGAAAGCAATACAGAAGGAAAAAAGCAGAAGGAATGAGGGGGAAAAAATAAAGAAACCACCACCTTGGAATTCAAACGAAAACAGCAAAGACAGGTTCAGGCAACAGACCTGCCACAGAGAATAAGGCACAGCACAGGAGCAATCAGTGACAATCTAGACTGGAAGAGCTTACAGAGTAATTGTCACAGTTTCTGCCACTTCAGAATACTTTTTTTTTCTTTGAACCAAAACCATTATTTTTACTAAGGCTAGTAATGGTAAAAAGTTATGCTAGCCATCAGAACTGTAAGAGGTGAAGCACAAAGTTATAGGATAGGATCAGAACTCTGGCATGTCTTCCTTACTGACAGACTACAGGTAAATAACCAACTGTGATGCTTTCTACAGGAATTACTGCCTGAAATCAGGCCTCTTCTACAGGTGAAGGACAATTCTCACTATCCACGTGACCTGAAAGCCTTCCAGCCATCGCGTGTTAGATTTGCTGCTGCCTCAACACCCGCAAAGCATTTACATATCTCTGACTTCACCACCAGCCCTGAGAAAAACAAGTCAGTGGAGGCTAAAGACCAAGAGACACTAAACAGGTACTGTATGCAGCCAGCTACCTGAACATTTACCTACTCTAAATGATGTTTTTAAGGGATTCAGACTAAAAGAGTAGGCTTAGATTAGCATTAGGAAGAAGTTCTCTGCTGTGAGGCTGTTGAGGCACCGGAACAGGTTGCCCAGAGAAGCTGTGGATGCCCATTCCTGGCAGCATTCAAGGCCAGGCTGGATCAGGCTTTGAGCAACCTGTTCTAGTGAAAGGTGTTCCTGCCCATGGCAGGGGGATGGGAACAAAATAATCTTTCAAGGTTCTTCCAAGCCATTCTGTGATTTTATGATTCTTTGTTAATACAAACATATGCCTGGCTTATTTCTTCATATAAGGTATATGTGTCATTGTACAACTGCTGTCTCCTAAAACCATTAAGACATTCAGGTGCCCTGAAGTACTTAACCCGTACCGTGTTACTAAATGTTTACCCATGTAACTTTAAGCGCCAAACTGTAAGTGCAAATTCACAGATGTAACAAGGTTTCCACAACTGGAGCACTACCCTCCACAAAAACTGTTTGCCTTCACGGCATTTCTGGCCTCCAGAGATTTTGGTGACCAACTCTTCATAAGGAACTGTACTACAAGAGAAGGAGTATTCAGTACAAATGAGAAAGGGGCAAATTTGGACTGGGTATTAGGAAGAAATTCTTTACTGTGAGGGGGATGAGGGACTAGAAGAGTTTGTCCAGAGAAGCTGTGGATGCTGGAAGCCTGGCAGTGTTCAAGGCCAGGCTGAATGAAGCTCTAAGCTATTTGGTCTCGTGGAATGTGTCCCTGGACATGGCATGGGGCTATATGGCTTCTAGGTCCATTCCAGACCCCTGACAGCCTATGACTTTGTATTTACTCGGGAAACAGAAACAAACGCGTGCCACAGGTCCGGAAGAGGCTGCTCTGAAGAGGCTTTGCCCGAGCACCTTCCGCTTCTCCCCAGGAACCGCCGCGGCGTGCGGGGACAGCACCAGCCGCCTCCCTGCACCAGCGCCAGGCGAGGCCACCGGCATCCCCCTCGCACCGGAGCCGCAAATCCCGGCCTGCACACAGCCGGCCTGCCTCACCTGCAGACGGCGCGCACCTCGGCCGCCGTGCCCGGCGCGCAGCCCAGAGCCGCCGCCACGGCCGCGTCCTCCTCCTCCTCCTCCTCTTCCGCCTCCGCCGCCAGCGAGAGGTCGGGCGGCCCCAGCAGCCGCCGCCAGCCGAGGCCCAGGGCGCCCACGCGGAACGCGCGCGTGTACAGCTCGGCCAACTCGTAATCGGGCACCACGGCCGCCATTGCCGCCATGGCCGCCGGGCCCGCCCTGCGCCCGGCCCGCCACACGCGTCACGGGCCGCGGGCGGGAGCGGAGGCTGCGCCTGACCGGGAAAGCGGCTGCCGTGCCTCTCCTGCCGGGCGGAAAACGCCGGGCAGCGCTCGCTAGGGAGAAAACAGCTCCCTAAACAACAACAAAAAAAACCCACCAAAACCAACCAAACAAAAAAGCCCAAACAAAACAAAACATAATACTGGCACAGCTTAAGACTGTCCCCTCATTCTGCCACTTGTTATCTGGGTAAAAAGACCGATCCCCACCTGGCTACACTCTCCTTTAATATGCTTATTCTCCCAAAGTAAAAACTGAATGCCTTGGTACGATGGAAAAGGCTAATGAGATACATAACCTATTACCTAACACTGCTCATTCCAACATTTAAAAAAGGAGATAGATATATAGATATATATATGCCAATCATCTGGTAGTTCCCCACTGAAGTAGTGTGACAAGGCTGACATGAGCACAACGTGTTAAGGAAGACAACAGAGGTAAATCTGGCTTGCCCTAACCTGATGTACCTGGTGCACATGGAACCACAGCCTTTGCACTTGCTTCAAGACAAAATATCAATGGAATCAGAGAATCAAAGTATGGCTTGAGTTCAAAGCGACCTTAAAGATCATCTAGTTACAACACTCACTGCTGTGAACAGGGATACCTTCCAGTGGAACACGTCGCTCAATTACCCTGTCCAGCCTGGTCTTGGACATTACTGGGGATGGGACATCCACAGCCTTTTTGATCATCCTGCTCCAGTGCTTAGCCCTCACAGTATTCATCTTAACATCTAATCTAAACTTGCCTTTTTTCAATTTAAAGCTATTGCCTCTTTTCTTGTCACTACCTGCCTTTATAAAATATCTTTTTCCTTTTCGTAAGCCCCCTTGAGGTACTGGAAGGCCATAGTGAAATCTCCCTGAAGCCTTCTCTCCTCCATAGAGAACAACTATGAACAAGTCCAGCTATCTCAGCTATTCCTCTTACTTCTCTAACTAAAAAAATTATGCTGGGAAAAGAGGTGTATTATCAGATAGTGTTGAAGCAAGGGGTGAAGATAAACCTGAAAAAGTCCATGAAAGGAGACTGGGTTTTTGCATGCTGTATGGAATGGGCGGAATGCTGAGAGAAGGTTATGAGATTTGCCTGCTAGTTTCACAAAACAAAGTAGTATAGGAAGAGTTAAGAATGTAAGAAAGCTCAGCCAGAGCATATTTTGCTTTGTTTAGCAATAACAACGTGGCCTAATGCCCTTATACCTCCCCCAGTTACATTCAGATTTGCACTGCATTTCAATGCTGAATTCTTTTATTAGCTCTCATTAACTTCTGCCTCTTAATTGTAGTTATTATTCCTCATTAGGAAAGTTTTGCTAAGCTCCATTTTTCCTGTAAGTATAGACAGTCTCTGTTTCCTTCTTCAGTTACACCCTCTGCTTTCTTCATCCATCACCTTTGTGCTTCATGACACTCCTCAGCTTTGCAAGAAGCTCTTGATTAAGAGCTATTGCCCTCACTTCCTGTTGCATCCTCCCTGAAACCTATGAGTTGTGCCATGAGGAATATCATTCCAATTTCCAAGGCCATGCCTGCCTTGTTATGTGTTTGTTGATATTGCCTATGCTCTATTTATTTTATTTCCCTTTGTGCACTTGCAACATTACCTGAAATCTGAAAACACCCTGTCACTTATCTGATGTAGCCACATCTAGGGTGGGAGTGACAGGGCTGTACTGATCTAAACGCAGTGTTGACATAAACAGGTGGGAGGAATTTCAGCCAAAGAGTTGCAGGATTAAACCCTACTCTTCCAGAAATCTATCAGGGATTTTTAGTGTTCCATAGAAAGGAAATAAGATACTTCTTTCAAAAACCTTCCTCAGAAAACCAAATACTGTGGAAATCAGGGGGCAGGGTTTTTTTGTAAGACCATGTGAAAATGACATCACAGAATTCCCCACCACAAGGATGGTCACTGCCAAACACAACAGTGTCACAGAGGATAGCAAGGTTTGGAAGGAGCTAGAGGCTGCTGTGCTGTAAGTATTTATGGTTTTTGTCATAGTCCCATGGATTTTGACAGATACAATATAGTTAGATATATGAATTTCCCTCACTGCCTCTCTTCCTTTTCCTCGTGGTGGGTTTGATTTTGAAGTTCTTCTGTATTCATTTAAAAAAATCCAGAATTGTAAAATACACAGACCTCAAGCAGGAAGACTTAATAAGAAGCTCAGGGAATGGCTAAGTTCCTTGAAAATACCAAAGCTGGTAATTTTAAAACATGAATGGATAATATGTTTTCTGTTTTGTTTCCAAACTTCAGTACTAAGCAATCATATACTTATAAAGCCACTCCACTCAATCCAAATCCTCTTAAGAACAAAGAGAGCTATTTATTTTTATAGCTTGGAATTAATCTGCCCTTTATATACTAGGCATAAGGCCCATGGGCATTTCAAGGTTTCCAAGAAGTATTTACTTTTCTCTGCTGGAAATACTTTAATAATTCAGTAATAAAGCCATGAAGGATGTATGAACAACTCAAGGAATATAAACTGCAGGTATTAGGCTGAATTCTGTCTTACATGCTGAAATCCAAAGAGCATTGAAAGTACACTGAGTTGAAGAAGTGAAGATAGTATGAAAGATAACTGGAAAACAAACTAATAAAAGTACTGTACTTGCCAGAGGAATCGAGAAAATTGTAACCTATGTGTATTCTGTATTTTGTAGTACTGTGGTGTCCTGTGAGCTTGAAACACTAATTTCCATGTTCACAATTATAGCTATAGTCAGTAAATGCTGTGGATATATAACAACTTTGAAAAGCTGATCCTAAATGGTCTTGTGAATCTAAAGTAAAGAACCCTAAACCCCTGAGTTCCAGGCTAGTCTCCTAACACAAGAAACACCCTTCTTTCCTTTCTTGATTCACACAACTGTAGTAGAGCATAAATTTTGTGAAGCTAATTACATTCCATGTTAGTATTGAACTATATTTCCTCTAACAGATATAACCTTAATATAATGACATGAGAATGCTTATTAAAGGCTAGTTTGGTGGCATAATCATAAATTAAATTTTATGCTAGTCCCAGCCCTGTGTCGTGTCACTGAATTTACTGGGCTTGCACTTCAATCCAAGTAATGATCACAATGATCATCACTTAAGCTCCAACAGGAGTATTATGACTAACAAACTTAGTATTTGTAGGTAGTCTAAAAATACCTTTGGCAAACTGGTGTTGAACGTTATTTTTATTCAGTGTTTTAGAATTTGCTTCATCCTTGTTCGTTACACCAAGGTTGAGCTCTGTGTTACCATTGTACCTTGGCAGGCAAGGAACACTGTCACTGTTTTTTAAGCACTGACTGTGTCAGCACAGCAATTACAGAACTATGCAGAGGGCTGTAATTTTGGGAGATGAACTTTCAGCAGTTGTCAGGTTTTTTTTCTTTGTCATGCACTCTACTTCTGGCCTTTGTTCTGGACAGCAGCACCCAAAGAACTGATCAAACATAGTTGAAAGCACTGCCCAAACCCTTCTGAGCAAGGATTTTCTAACTTGGCCTATGCTAAGCTGTGATGTTTATAGGATAATCTCACACAGGGGTGCACCAGGACAGTTGTTCCCACCAGAAGTGGAAACAAAAGGGAAGGTCTAGAAACATCTGTCCTGTCACTGCTTCCAAAATTCCCATGACAATGAAGAGTGGTCTAGGGGTGTAGCAATCTTTGCGTCAAAGACTCTCAAAGTCAGCCAATAACATCTTTTACTATTACACCTGAACAAGAATTGCATTCCTAAAAGGTAGCAATAGTTGGGACAAAACATATCTTACCTTACTTTTATAACAAATACAATAAAATATTAATGTATGGTAACACATCATAATGGCTCTACATGGATCTTTGTTTAAACATGAAAACCTGGAGGCAATTTGAAAGCTCTGTAACTAAAATATAATTCTGTCCAAAGACAGATGTTTAACTCACTTTTGGCTCAGTTCACATTTGGTTCAGATGATTTTTGCATCTCGTCTCAAAAGTGAGAGTACTTCCCAAGGGTAGCACATTGTTTTGCCAGAGTATATAGTACGTTGTTTTGCTCTCACACAAGGTAAACAGAAACAACCAAAAAAACTCAAACCAAATGAAAACAAAAAAAAGGAAACATATGTGATTGGTAATTTCTGAAATTTTTTTCTGTCATTTTTTGGAATGAATTTTCTGAATTTCTAATTTTCTGAATATTTCTGTTGCATAACTTAATTGAGAATCAAATGAGTACAGGATGCTTTCATCTCATGAATGTTGAGTAGTCAGAATGATTTCTCTCAAGGGTTTTCATCTATCTCTAATGCTTGTTCTTGCCTGCCATTAAAACAGATGAAGGTTGAAGAAGAAAAGCTTAAGAGAAAGATGATAATAAGGATGCATATAATCCAAACCAGATCAAACAGGGACTTAGTTTTCAGATGTTGCTGAACCACATCAATCTGGCAGCTGAATTGGAGTAGACTATTAGAATAAGCAATGAAGTGCGCCAATAGGGATAATTAAATTTAAAAATTGTAAGATGCAGGATATATTACATACTTGATCTCCCTTGGTGGGGTCTCTTTTGAAGGTATATACATATACATATACATATACATATACATATACATATACATATACATATACCGTATACCATATACCATATACCATATACCATATACCATATACCATATACCACATATACATTTTCTTCCAGGAAATTTCTGCCAAAATTTTCCATCATCAAAAGTTTAGGTATTCTTTCCAGAAAATTTTATCTGAATCTCAATGACAGTCAACATGACTTCACTTTCTGAGGCCAAACAACAGGTTTATGGCGTAGGAATCTTTTGTGAGTCTAGCTGAGTAACGTATCTAATGAAAGACTGAGAAAATATTTACTAGTACAGTTTTACATGCCAGTTGGCCTAAGAAGGTGAAATAGTACATAAAAGAGGCAGATTTGCAGGGATAAGTTGCACTACAACAAAATTACTTAGCCTTTTTTTCAGTGTCAGCTACCAGTGTGCTTGTACAAGACCTAAGGAACTATAAACTTCTCCCACGTATTTTTTCTCTTTGAGCTGAAGTATTTCCTAGTCAAAGCATGCAAAGATTTCATGTGTCATCAAGGACTATAGCTAAGTTGTCTTATCTGATTCACCTTCTCCCTTTGGAACAATCTTTCTTTTGTAAATCTTTCATTTACACAATGTGTAACTGCCCCCTCCAGTCCTGAACTTTCCTTTGAAAACTATGGAGGGAACCTGCTCACACAAATCTATAATTCATAGCTGGAGTGTGTAATTTCTGTTTTATATGTTTGGAGGGCTGATTACAGAAGTACTCAATACTTTGCTGGGAAAAAGAAGTTTATCTTTCAAAGAAAATCAAAATGCATTTGATATCAATGTAAATGTCATTGTCTTGGAAATATGGAAGACTTTATCTATCCAAAAAAATACCCTGTTTTGAACTGTTATAATTTAGTTGTGAAACCTAAATAAATGAGCTTATTTCAACTAACTTGCCTTGAAATTTGGTAGCCTAGAAATTTGGTAGATAATACCCTTCTGTCTTTGACTTCAGAAAGGTATTTCAATGTGCCAGCAGGGTAATTTCTATAGTTATTTTATGCTATAGTCAACAGATATTATTCTGTACACTTTGGCATAATTAAAAAAAATTAATGAAAGAAAAGGAAAGAAATGGTTCTGAATAAAGACTAACTTGAAAAAACTCCAAATGAGCATTTGGAATGCTTGCAGCCGTTTTAAGTAAGAAGAGGGTGAACTAACAGATGCATTCTCTCTAGTACAAAAGCATTTTAACACCATAAATTTTGTTATTCTTTTATGGTTAAGGTGTCCACTCAAAGAGATGGATGTAGTCTATAGACTATATTATATTTACTCTTTTTCTGACTTTCAGATCTAAGTATAGAACTCTGATGGTCTTTAACATATTTTCTATTTTCTTCATCTGATTGGAGAACAAACTATTATTTCTTCTTTTTCTTTTTATAGTTACCTTTTTCTCCCCCAAGAGCCTTAGTCATGGACAAAGACCCCATTTTGTCCTGTACACAGAACAAATAGAGAAAAGAGGACAGGACTATAGGGCATATTTATTGAGGAGACAGCTGTGACACAGTGCTCTGCCCACAGTGCCAGCAGTCATGTCCTACTGAAGAGTTCCTCAATAGTTCGTCACCCTATTCAAGTGTGACGGTGATTGTTCTTGACAGCACTTGAGGGTCTTGTCCCCATCTTACCCTTTGTGCCATCTCCATAGATTACCCCTAGCAACAATTTTTGTGCTATTTAAACAGCTTTCTATTACACCAAATGATGATACCTGCTTGTTGAAAATTGGCTGTTGCCATTTCTTGAGAATAGTAGTAATGAATATTCAATTTTGCCAGGGTGAGTGCCAGAGTCTGTCCATGGACGTTTGTTTCCCCCCTGCCAAGAGTCAGTTAACAGAGTACATTCAAACAAACTGTACAGTGTTTTGGTCACACATGTGTGCATCTGGCATAAATTGTGTGTAATTTTTCAGTTTGCTTTGAGGGCACCACTTTTGTTTCTTGCTTTGTGCCTGATGTTCTTATGGTGAAGTTGTTTTGAAGTGGATCAATACTGTGTTTTCTTGTGCATCAACCATTGAGGCATCCTGAGTGGGGAGACTTAAAGTAACATACCATTGTTTAGATAACCAAGCTGACTGGAAGAATTCTGCTTCAAGCAGGTTCAGGTAAGGGCACCTTTTTTGTGTAGTTATAGTTTTGCTTGGTAAACTCCACTGAAGCTATCAGGCTGTCTGGTTAGGTCAGTGAGAGGCTTCCCAGCTCCATCAACATGAAGGCAAGCCAGTTTGCCTGTACAACATATATTGCCTTAGGTCCTGAAGGGACATCCAGAGAAATGTGTTTCAAGCCTTTTAGGCTGCTTCTTGCGCTGCACTACTCATGGTCTTGGTCCCTTACATCCACCTCTTAAGGTATATTAAGGTATAATTAATCCTTATGTCCAGACCAGCAAATCTGATTTGTCTCTAGTAGCTGAATAGATGTGATGGAGTGTTCCATCATATAGCATCCAAAACTGTTAAATAGAGACATGTTACCAATAAGCAATGCTGTCCACAAGAAAACTGCTTTCTATCTCACTAGTAAACAGTGTATAAAATCAGCAGGCTTGGGAAAAAATCACTTGTCTTCTGAAAAGTCAGGGCTAACATGGATTGTAATGCTAGCAATAGCCAAATAACATTCTGCAGTATACTGGCTCTTCCTTTGGAACAAAAAGTAATCCTAAAATTGTGACATTTTTGGGAAAAACTTTTGGCTGAAGGTGGCTGCTGCAAAGAGTGAAATGTTGATGGGAAAAGGAGAATACACATCCTCATCATAGCATGTTCTGCTGAGAGTTTATGACTTCTGATCCTGATTATTAACAACTGCCCTGTGAGTCTTTTCAATATTTTAGTATGCAGACGATCACAGGCAGAAAAATCTCTAGCTATGGGTGGTGATTCCAAATGGTTCTAAATTTCTGTAAGTTTTGGTGTCATTGCACAGAACTGAAAACATGTGTTTTTCATGCTGATTGTTATTTATTTATTGGATTTTTGTTTGTTTGTTTGTTTCTTGGTTTTTTTCATAAATTGGATTTTTATAAAAGCCTCACTCAGTGATTTTTTACACCTTGTGGTGAAAGAATGTGCTGACTTGGGCAGGGAAGAGTTAATTTTCTTCACAGTGACTAGTATGGAGCCATGTTTTGGATTTGTGCCGGAAACAGTGTGTAGATGTTTTTGTTAATACTGACAGCCAAGGCCTTTTCCACTTTTCATACTCCTCGGCTGATGAGAATACTGGGAATGCCTGGGAAGCTGGGAGGAGACACAGCCAGGACAGCTGACCCCAGCTGCTATCATGCTCAGTATATAAACTGGGGGGAAGAAGCAGCAAGTGGGAGGACATTTGGAGTGGTGGTGTTTATCTTTCCAGGTAACCAATATGCACAACAGAGCCCTGCTTTCCTTAGGATGACTGAACATGGGAAATGCAAATAATTTCTTGTTTTGCTTTGTTTGCATGTGCAGCTTTTGCTTTACCTATTAAACTGTTTTTATCTCAATCCATGAGTTTTCTAGCTTTTTTATTAGAACCATGCTGATTGTCCTCCCAGTCCTGCTGGTCAGGGAATAAGCAAGAAGCTTTGTGGTGCTCAGTTGCCAGCTGGGGTTAAACCACAATCATAAAAGTGAGTTTTGAAGCATTCTGTGATTTTATCCTGTTTGCAATGTGTTTTGTTTCATCAATTACTTTCTCCACAATTCTGTGTTAAATTCATCATGCCAATCATCCTCTTCATATCTTGCTGTGGTTCAAGCTACTAGAAAGATTGTCTCTTTTCTCCTTATGGTATGACATAAAAGCTACATCCCACTTCATTATTAAAAATATCAGCTGTGTGAGGCAGATAGACTGTTCATGCTGCCAAGCAAATTAATTTGCCCCTCTAGAGTAGTGTAAAAGCAAACCTTGATGTCTTCTGAACCAAATACACCGTAACCTCCTTCAACACAGGCTTCCCACTCCTTTGCCAACAAAATAATTTTCGATCTACTAAATAAAGACCAGCTGTTAGTGACATGACTGGCAATATCACACATTTTGCATTGTGCAGGCATAATTCAGGGAGGTACATTGCAATCAGAAACTGGAAGCTATTCCTCTAAACAAATCTATTGAATGCCAGTGATGATAATTATTAGTGATTACTCACCGACTGCAAATGTGTTCTAGATTTAGACATTCTGAAATAGGGACAGCATGGCAGTTCTTCACATGGATATGAAGGTTAAATTTTTGATTTTAACTTCTAACAATGACTCTTTGTTAGGAAAAAAGTAGTGTTCAGTAGCTGAAATCTGCACTGCCTAAGTTTTATAGTGTTTTATATTTACTTCAAAGGCACTTAGCATTTCAAGCTGAAAAAAAAAAATTGAACTCAAGGTGGCGGAGGAGGAAGTGTTGCCCTAAAGCCTGTTAAAATAAAGAATGTCAGATGAAAAATAGTAGAAGAGATTTAGACTAGGTCAAAGGAAAAAGGGAAGTTGTTACAATTCATTTTTACCCTGGAAGCTATGCTGCCTGACATTTTTGGAAGAAATCAGATCTTTTGTGAGACCAGATGGCACAGCTGGAACCTGAAATGGCAGTCCATGTGAAACATTTGAAAACTGTTTTTAATTCCTGCGGGTTTTGTTGCTGTTGTTGTTGCGTTCTTTTCATCTGGAACATGGAGCTCATCTTACTGTGTGATCAGAGCAGCACTATTGTCAATGAAAGGGAGAGAAGAGGAATGCATAAGAAGGAGGAATGCAGTTTTCAATCACTGTTAGGCTTCAAGGGAGGCTTAATTAGGCAAAGAATTCAAGGAGATCATTCTCTGTGCCCCTCTTTTCACTGATCATGCAGGTAAGCTTTGTAGATGTTACAGAAAATTTTGAACATTAAATAGTGTCTTGAAAAGTTGCTTCTTCATTTTCTTACCAATCGTAATTTGGAGACTTATGTGATGTTTCAATTAATAAGATTTTCTACAACTAATACAATTCAATAACTATCTCTCATTGTTGTGCTAAAAAATATGCATTCTGGTAAATGGACAATTTCAACTGATTGAATTCTTTGAGAGTTACTGTATATAACTAGACACTGAGATACGCAGTATGAACAGGAGCATGGTTGCATTTGACTTGTGCCCTCAAAGAATGACTCTAATTTGGTCATCAAAACACTCCTCTCTCTGGTTGCATTTGTACTGCTGCTTCTGTGGTTCCCAGGATGTCTGCTGTCCACATTCCCTGCAGCAACATGCCCTCTGGACAGCAGCTGGCTGAGCCTGGCTCTCCATCATACAGGATTGCTTAACTGGTGGTGCTCTCCACATCCTCCTCTGAGCCATGGACCAACCCTGTCATGCAAGGGAAAGGAACAAATAAACCAACACTGTTTGGTCAACTGCTTCTCTGCACTTTCCTGTGTTTTCCATTATGGAAAAAAACAATTTTGTGCTGCAGAAACTTCACACGATGGCATCTTATTTTTGTAGCCAGTACAAGTAAATGAATTGCTGTCGTCTCAGCTGTCCTATGTGTTTATGGTGTCCCCATATCAGAAACATTAACTTAAACCACACATTTTAAGTCAAGTTTAACTTAAACACAGGTTTAAGTACTACTGCTGCTCCCTAGGGGACGTTTGGTTATTATTAGCTAGTAAGGCTGCGGCTGTGGTTTGACTGACCCAAGGAAAAACTGTCAGTAGAACAAGAATCTCTGTGGTCTCTGTGGTCTCCTCACCTCCCACAGATCCCAGTGAGAGGAATATGTAGTTATAGGCCAAGACTAATCTGGAGATAAGCCCATTGACCTTTGGAGGTTGTGCTATCTGTACACAGATCTATTATAGGTAGGTAGTGTATATATATATTCTAGGTAATTACATGGTCTTATGTGGTTATGCAAATACCTGTGACAGTACCAAACCTAATGACACCCTGCTTAGGCAAGTCAGTCCTCTTATGCCGTGTTATAGTGCTGTGGCAGGAAAGCCTGGGCAGCCAGCACAAAGTCATCCAGTCAGTATGTACCTGGACAGGCAGTAGAACTAGTTACTCAAGCTTCATACTAGTTCTCTGTCTTCTGTCTTGTCCATTCTATCCATCTGCCTTTTCATGTGACTGCATCCCAGTGCTTCTACCTTGTTTTCCAATATGAATTTCGTTGCACACTGGCTCAAGCAGGAATAAAATCTTGCAAATATCTGAGACATGACATTGCATTTCCTAATCCATCTTTATAAGAAAATTTCAAAATCTAAATCTGCCTTGTTTGCAGCCAGTAAAGAAAACATAATCAGACACACCATTCTTAAGCTTTAGCTTGCTGGATCTATAATTTACTTTAATTCAAAACTGTCTAATCAAGAAGATTTTATTTTAAGGACTACAAATATATGCCCTTCTGCTGAGTAATCATTGCTTCAATGGAGAATAAAAAGCCTGCAAATATATGCTTGGCTTCACAGCATGACCTAGTGTGGTTCACAGCCATCTGTGTTTACAGTAAGATATCGCCCACATGCATTAGTCTGTAAACAGTATCAAACCCCAAAGTTTTTATTTTTTTCTCCTTCACTCTTCATACATACTCTCCTCTTCAGTGTGTCTTCATATAGAAGATATAAGTGTCTGCAAAAACACCTTTTTTTTGACGTCTAGGCAATCTAACAGTTCTCTGAGCTAGTACTTCAAAGATGCCTTTACAATATTAGTAAATAATGAAAGAATTGCTAGTTAATTGTTGTTAGTACTAGGGGACCATTTATTAGCTGCCCAAAACCCTACCTGGTCCTGTAGCAGTGGTTGCATATTCAGACAGCCAGTGGATATTCAAAACCCAGTCAAAATACCAATGAGAAAACTTCATGAGTTTCCCAAATGTGTGAGGGGTGTTGGGGTGTTGGAACTCCATTCGAGTTTTGGAAACTCTCTATTTCTCCATATCAATTGACTTCAGACTGTCAGCAAACTGTCTTTCAAATCAGTGCTGGTGCCAGGAACAGCCACAAAATTTATTTTTTAACTCTGTTACATTTCTGCTAGCCTACATTTGTGAATAGGATTATGCAAAAGGCCTAAAATACAAGATTTAACCCCACAGATATCATTGGCAAAGAATGGAATTCAGATCAAGTTAGGACTCAGTATTTTTTATAAGGTATTAAGAGCACAGCCACATTTCAGGTATCATACAGGAACACATTTGTGGAATATGTAAAGCACAGCTATTTTTAACATTTTATGACCTTCAGGACAAGGAAATACTCTTGGGCTTATCCCTGTTCATAAAAGACACATTGCCCACATCTAACAAAAGAAAATTGACTCAGCTGGGAAGGAAGTTCCATAGTTGTTGAAAAGATGAAGAAATTCCAGCATATTCTTACATCACAGAATTAATGGCCAAGTGCAGCTCCTGAAGCAGTCTTGGGCTCGTCCTGCATTACTATTCCCTGCAGAACCACTCCCAGTGAATTGCTGCTGCCACGGAAGAAGACAAGGCATTTGGTGAGAGGGAATCTGAATGCAAAACATCTCCATGACAAGTCTTTGTAAATGCATATTATGCATGATGGCACGGGGAGCAACTCACCAATTGCTGTCAGCCAACTTTTCCCTTTTTTTCATTAAGTCTTTTGTGACCTCCAGGCATTGATTGATCTGATTTGAAAGGTCAAGGTTTTGGACGGCACTGCAGAGTCTGTTGCCTGCTTACCACATGCTTCATTTTTTACTTCCTTGAACTGATAAAAATAATATAACTGCCTTGCTTAAGCCTTAACTATTTCTTATCCCCCAAGTGTATTGAGAATAAAGCACTATGGATCTAATTAAATATGAGAACTACTTAGGAATTACCTTAAATACATGGTTAAATAAAGCAAATATGCCATCAATATTGGGCAGATAAAAGAGCATGTGATAGATGACCCAGCCAGAATGGGCAAAGGCAGGTCCAGCCTTACCAGTCTGATCTCCTTTTATGACCAGCTGATCTGTCTGGTGGATGAGGGGAAGGCTCTGGCTACCATGACTTCAGCAAGGCCTTTGGCACTGTCTCCCACAGCACTTTCCTGGAAAAGCTGGCAGCCCATGGCTTGGACAGGAGCACTCTGTGCTGGGTTCAGAACTGGCTGGGTGGCCGGGCCCAGAGAGTGGAGGGGAACGGTGCCACATCCAGCTGGTGGCTGCTCATTGATGGTGTCCCCTAGGGATCAGTGTTGGGCCCGGTCTTGTTTAGTATGTTTACTGGTGATCTGGATGAGGGGATTGAGTCTGCCATTAACAAATTTGCAAATGACACCAAGCAGGGTTGGAGTATCCATCTGCTGTAGGGTGGGAAGGCTCTGCAGAAGGAGCTGGAGTGGCTGGAGAGATGGGCCAAGACCAGCGCCATGACATTCCACAGGGCCAAGTGCTGAGTTCTCCTCTTTGGCCACAACAACCCCAAGGAGTGCCACAGGCAGGGGCAGAGTGACAGGAAAGTGGCTCAGCAGAAAAGGGCCTGAGGGTGCTGGTGACAGCAGCTGAACATGAGCCAGCAGTGCCCAGGGGGCCAAGAAGGCCAATGGCATCCTGGCCTGTACCAGCAAGTGTGGCCAGCAGGAGCAGGGCAGGGATTGACCCCCTGTGCTCAGTGCTGGTGAGGCCACACCTCCAATCCTGTGTCCAGTTCTGGACCTCTCAATTCAAGAAGGATATTGAGGTGCTGGAACATGTCCAGAGAAAGTCAACAAGGCTAGTGAAGAGCACAAGTCCGTGAGGAGTGACTGACAGAACTGGGGGTGTTTAGCTGGAGAGGAGGAGGCTCAGAGGTGACGATATCACTCTCTAACTGCCTGAAAGGAGGCTCTGTCCAGGTGGGGGTCAGTCTCTTCTCACAGGCAACCAGCAGTAGGACAAGAGGACACAGGCTTAACAGGAGAGGTTTTAAGCTGGACGTTAGGAAGAAATTCTTCATAGGAAGGGTGATTAGATATTGGAATGGGCTGCCCAGAGAGATAGTGGACTCACTGTCCCTGGAGGTCTTTAAGGAAAAACTGGATGTGGCACATGGGGCCATGGTCTAGCTGACATGAGAGTAGGTTTTCAGTGTCAGGTTGGACTCAATGAAATCAGAGGTCTTTTCCAATCTCATTGATTGTGGGATTCTGTGGGATTCTGTGATAGACCAACAAACAGGATAGAGAAAAGGACACATCAAACAAATGTAAGCAAATTACAGTAAAGAAATCTATGATGATTTACAATATTTTAGGTAATATCTTATGCAATGGAGAATGAGAAGTTGTTTATCCTACTGACCTTCAGCAGTTGGTGAAGTAATTGCCAGCAGTTTCAACAAGTGTGTCTGGATGGGTAGTCCTATAATAACTAACTCACTTTGCATTCATATCTCACAGTACTTTGTTAGTGCACCCATATTCTGAGTATGCCTTGACACTTCATGTACTGGAGTTGAAAAGGCCTGCCCTGGCTCAGTCATGTGATGCTGAATTATTTCTCAGAGTGAGGACCCTGGAGAAATATTGAACTGTAAAAATCCAAAAGTAAAATTAGGGCTTTTAAAAGTGGGAAATGAGATTAGCTCAGTTCATTAAAAGCTTTGAAGTACTCTAAACGTTGCCTTCTAAGTGAAATAAAAAGAGAAAATATTTCTTCTTCTTCTTAATAATGATTATGTTCTTCAGTTAAAAATTAATTTTGAAAGCTTTTTCAGCTTATCAACGTAGAAACTAGAAACAGGCAAAATATTTTCTAGTCTATTCATGCCTTTCATTCTGCTGCGACACAGAAAACCAAATCTATTCTGTCCTAGCAGAATATCTTCTTGTTCAATAAAAGTAGTTTTGTGGTTTTGAATAAAAACAGTAAACACTATGAAAAGTCTGAGCTGTCTCTTTATCAGTATGAGCCTTAATTTTCTTACCAAAAAACTGTTCTCTGCATAATTGATAGGAATACAAATCACCTTGTCTCCCAAAGGATCTCATATCTTGCTACAAGAACATAATTTTCTTTTCTTTTTTTTTTTTTTTGTCAGAATACCTCTGTGCCCAGCTAGTTTATTGCTCAGATGAAATCTTCTCCTCTTATCTGCCTGTAAACCAAGCTTGGAACACTGAGAAAATATTCTCTTTAGAGCTTTTATATTACCTGACTACATGCTCTTCAATGTTTGGCATTTTGCTGATGCATGAACAGAAAATTTTCTTTAGGTTATATGTGGCCAGTAAATGAAATACTCATTTGGGAAATGTCTATCCTCTCTTTGCTGTTTTGACATCTCCTGGGCTTGTGCCATACAAGCTGAGGACATTAATCAAGCCAGAATTACTTAAGAAAATTTATCTTCATTGCGGACAGAAGCATCCATATGAATTCCGTCCATCCATGAGAATTTCTAATGGTTTCATGGCTTTTCAAATCAAAGTAAATGCATAATCATATTACACTGATTTCCCTGTCAGTTTCTATGTGTAGCCTGTAGTCAGCATATGCCTAAACCAAGTATTTTCACAAAGACCATAGGTACAGGAGGGGTTTCTACAAGATTCATTAGCTAATTTGTCTCAGAAGCCCAAAACTAGCTATAAAAAGGCTGTAAGTTCACCAGATGCTTGCTTTTTCTGCATAGTCCTCCACTAGTCCACTTATCCTCAAATCCGTTTGTGAAGTATATTTCTTCACTTCTTTCAGAGTCTGCCAAATCAGTGGACAAGTAAGCTCCCACAAAATACTATGTTAACATTTTGCTACAGAATGCATACTTTCAGCCCTAATGGAGGAACAGTGGAAAACTGCTGCACACCAGAGTGGCGTGGGAGCATATTAGTTTGGGCACAGCATCATCCTGACATGCCTACTGGGCTCTTTAGATTAGAGCCAGATCAGATACAACCAACATAAAATGTGGACAAGGCAGGCTTGGATTCATCTATAACTCTATCCATACTCTAAATCTATTAATAAATTCTAACTAATAAAGTAAATAAAAAGATTTAAAGAAATTTGTTACACAAGTCTTGCATTTTTAGGACTTTTAAATAACAGGTGGTTTGAATGAGCTAATTAAATAGTGAATGCAGTTAAAATTCAAAGTAAACTTAAGAAGAAAAGTACTTGAAACCTACAGTACTTGTATTTAAGTTACTAATAGATACTGTTCACTCTAACAAATATCAGTAAGAGAATACACCAATTCACATTGTTCTTAATATGTGTCTCTTTCTCCATTGGCTAATGTAGAATTTTGAAGCCAGAACACTTATATTTAACACTCACGAGCTCTTACTAATATAGTAGCCAGATGCTGTTATGTACAGAACAAGGTTTTTGTTCTCAGATGAGACACCTTAGGCTTTTCTCAGCTAAATCTATGTATTTGTCTGCAAAATACTGAGGCAGTTCCTAGCCAAACAGCAGCAAAATCTCTTCACTGAAGACGGACCAGACCTAGCATTACAGTAGGAGCTTCTGAAGATGGCAGCCTACATAACAAGAGGAAGGAATCATGTCTGTTTTGTAGGTCTGTGTTTTTTAGAAAAGGCATCTATAACATGAATAATCTGTCAATCAAGAAGAGTTAAAATACAAGTATTTAAATAAATAAATCAATAAATGTATTTTCCAACAGTGTGAAGGGAAGACCTTTGAATACAATTTAACAACATACTCTCTAAGTGAGGATTCTTTTCCTTTGTAGGAAGAAGAACCTTGATTTGTATATGTGGCATTTTATATTTTGTCTCAGTGATTTTATTTTGGTGGGGGGAAGGAAGGGGTTGCTTTCAGGCATTTCCATTCCCTGATGACTTGGACATGTAGCAACCATCTGTTCAGCTAGTTCAATCCTGAACATGTTGTCTTTAGAGCAATGAAAGAACAACAAAATGAATAGACAAAAGATGTGACATATTTTCTGGCAAGTATATATTTGAAAACTTTTGTTATTAAGGCAAAGAACATTTCTGTAAGGTGCAGTTACAGCTTTTTCCATTGCTTTTCAAATAGTACAGTATGTGATGAAAAAACACATTGGAAAGGACTCAGCTACATAAGTAATATAATTTCAAAGATGTCACTGTCTCCAGTTATTGCAGGATTTACAGGAAAAAACTGCTCCATTTCTTGAAGCTAATAAAAGTATCAAATGACAAAACACAGTTTAGATTGT